>NW_005871601.1:247578-295906 GCF_000147115.1 Myotis lucifugus | reverse complement strand
CTCTCCCACACACGCAGACTCTGCGCCAGCCCTCGCACAATTAGCAGAAGGCAACTCGAACTCAGGCATCCTGGCCACCTGGAGATACACGCAAGGAGATGCACTTAATTTTTCCTGCTTTCTTCTCTTTTCTCACTGACCCTCCAATGGGAATAAAGACTGGATTGTTACTCATGAGGTATCACAGAGGAAAGAATGGAAGACTTGGAGTCATCTGGCTTCTCTTGCAGCCTCTCTGAGTCTCAGTTAACTTAGTTTCAGTGATGTGAGGACTAAATAGGTTAATAAAAAATCAAGACCTGAAATATGGCACATTATCAAGGTCCCTACTCTCTATGTCTGAGCGGTCACACAAACACACACACACACACAACCTCTTGTATATTCATAACTATAAAAGACAATACATGTGTTTGGGAAGTTACATTTTTATAACAATAGCGCTGCCGTTATTCAATCACACTTTTTTAGAACTAACTCATCCCAGAGAACATCAAGGGCTTAGCAAATTCAGTGTAACTTTGACAGCAGCAAATCTTCATTTTCTGAGTGTGAATTGATTTGATCTTTGATAACAGCCAAAAGTCTCTCAGAGCTCTGGAGGATAAATTGGAAAACAAGCCTGCGACACAAGTTTTAGAGATGAGGAGGCCGGGTGATATAATAAAAAGGGCTCAAGATTCTGTGTCAGAAGATCCAGGCTGATTCGCTACTTTAGGTGAGTCCATAACTGTTCTCAGCCTCAGTTTCCTCATCTGTAAAATGGGAATAACAATTTCTTCTTGGAATTTTTTGACGATCAAGAGATACGATGTGCACAAGTGTTCTCTGGGCCATAAAGTCTAAATGTCAAGTTTTAAAAAGTTTTTTGTTTGTTTGTTTTCCTTTTTTTAGTAAAAGATGTGGGATGATAAGTAAATTAAATCTGAAGGCAGTTCCTATAACGGAACTTAAAAGTCCACTGTAATGGGAGCAAAAATAATATCCCCAGGAGACAACTGCAAGTGGCCAATCTCATATCTATGCATTTCATTCATTCAGTCAGCCAGCCAACAGATGTTCTTTGAGTGCCGAGAAGGACCAAAATGTTAGACTGAGGGAATTTCAAGCCTAAAAGTTCACAATGGGATGTGCCTGGACATCCAGCACTGACTTTTGATGTATCTCATCACCTTAGCGTTAGATCTTATGTGAACAACGACAGTGCAGAACAACTTTAGAAGATCCTTGAGGCTTCCAGGTGCCTACGAAATGCTTTGAAAAATAAAAGATGCCTCCATCTGTGTTCCCAAGAGCGAATAACCAGTGTGTCAGTGAGGCAGAACCAGGAGGATGGCGAAATAAAGGGCACAAGGGGAAAGTTCCAGAAAGAAAGCGAGGGTGGGACCAGGTTGGGGTGCCCCCAACAGCTCGGCAACATCCCCCTGATCAAACGCCACTCACCTCCTTTTCTCCATCTGTTCTCTGGTGCTACAACCCAGATGGGAGGAGCTGTCCCATGTAGAGAAGCCACCATGTTTCCATCTTTCCCTTGGGCCCAGTTTGATTTTATTTCAGATTTTTCTGCATCACAGACAGGGATTTGCTGCAGCCTGCAGGAGGAACGTGCAGACGACCTGTCTGACCTCAGTCACGTCAGGGTCCCTCTCTGACTCCATTTTCTCGTTTATAAAATCAAGGACTTCAGCCAATGACCATCAAGGTTCATTTCAGCATTGAGATCCGGTGATCCTCTGCCAGACAGGGTAGCAGCACAGTGACTAAAGGAGTTAATTCCTCTTGCAGAGTATTTCTAACCTTGCATCGGCCCAGGTGAGGCAGAACAGAAGGAGACGAGAAGGCAAGGCCGCCCATCATTTGCCTTTCATCTGTTTTCTTAATTTTCTTCCTAAGGAAAGTCACAGCTCCAATCAGCCCTCTAATCAATGGCTGCACTTACTCCTGCGCAAATGAGCTAGATTTATTAAAGGAGTCTTCTCTTCAATGGAAATGGGCTCCCTGCTGGGGCTGCAAATACAGCCTAAGATTGACTGCTCCCAGAATAGGTGAAGACTTAAAGAAAACGAGAGCAGGCAAATAAGTGATGTGCAAGGGGGCACCCAAGGCCTCTTATGACCCCTCCACCACCATGACCATGAATGGGTGGTCACCAGGGGCAGCCTGGACGTGTGTGTGTCACTTAGGATGACCTTGAGCACAGTAGCTAGTAGTGAGTCACAGGCCAGCACACATACTCTGTCACTTCCCTACATCCCCTAGGACAGTGATGGCGAACCTTTTGAGCTCAGTGTGTCAGCATTTTGAAAAACCCTAACTTAACTCTGGTGCCGTGTCACATATAGAAATGTCTTGATATTTGCAACCATAGTAAAACAAAGACTTATATTTTTGATATTTATTTTATATATTTAAATGCCATTTAACAAAGAAAAATCAACCAAAAAAATGAGTTCGTGTGTTACCTCTGAGACATGTGTCACAGGTTCACCATCACTGCCCTAGGAGAAGAAGCTCACCAAAAAGAGACTGAAGGCGACACCCTTCCAAGTAGAGAACTTCACAGAACCCGAGAGTTTAAGGGCTGTCAGAATGGACGGATCATTTGAGGATGATGTATAGCCACGGACTGAAGGGGTGTTCTGTGAAAGGACCCTGATATTTCTGAATCATTGATGGCCAGAAGCAGAGGGGATTAATATTTTAACACTGCAAGAAATTATTCATGTTAAATAAAAATTAAATATGTGCATATTCATATTTGGGAGCTGGGAGCTCTTTGTTGATGGGAAGTGCACACTTTCTTAAACGTTTGGTTAGGTGGGGATACTTGGGACAGAAAAACTTAATCTGTCCTACAAAATAATGTCAAGCTCTGCCTGCACTGCGGGTATATTTGTATTTCTGGAAATATGACTGTTTGATGGGGGCAGGTGTGCGGTTATGATGGGGAAATAGATTTCTTGTTTGTTTCCCCTTGAAACCTCGGAGAGTCTGAGAGGCCTGGACCTCAGAGTAGACTATAGACAAAGACACTCATGTGGGAGGCAGCTACCTGACCCTGGTAACGTGATGGAGAGAGAAAGATAGAAATAGAGACAGGGAGAGACCGAGAGAGAGGAGAGTCCTGTGCCATAAACAATAGAAGCCACGTTGCTTAGCATCTGTTTTTAAGTTTTCTATTCTCGGCTAGAATTTCCTTCTGTTACCTTCAAACCTCAATTTTGTTCAACATGTCAGGCTGAGAGTGAGCAGTCTGGAGAAACAAACCAGTTCCAAGATGGTAAGAAGGATCAACACAGCAGAGATCCAGGGAAAAACAGTTTATGGAGATGATGAGGTCACCAGGATGGATCTGTGGAGTATGGAAACGTTCCTGGGGTAAACCTCCCTCCAAGAACGTGGACAGGGGAACCTGGTAGAAGGCCTGCCTTTTCCGCAGGTGGAAAAGGGGGCTGCCGCTGATGCTGAGTAACACAGAGAAGGCTGAGGAACTTCTCAGAGCTGGAGGTCTCAAGGTCATCTGGATCCTATAAGGAACAAAGTCCACAGGGAGTCATGAATGACCTGCCCAGGGTGGCATAGCCAGTTGGTGACAAGTTCAGATGGAGACTTCTTGAGTTCTTTGGCACTAGATTGGACCTTACCTCTCCCCACCTTATAAAGCCCAGTCAAGCTTTAAATACCACCCAGAGAGGGAAGGGAGGAAGGAAGAGGGCAGAAAGGAGAGGGACATGAAGAAGGACAGGAGACTCATTCTGTGTTTAGAAGAAGAATACTTTCTAGCATTATTCTGGCTGCTCGCCTTTCTCTTGACCCGATTCTGCTTTTGCAGCCTATTGAATTTGGAAGATCAGTTAATCCCTTCCTTTTTACAGATAAGAGAAGCTGCCCACACAGACAACAGCATGACGATTACCCGAGGGGAAGGAGGTAGAAGAGGGTACAGGGGGGATAAATGGTGAGGGAAGGAGACTCGACTTGGGGTGGTGAACACACAATACAATATATAGATGATGCAGTATAGAATCGTATACCTGAAACCTACAAAAATAAAGAAAAACTGCCCAGGCAGTGGAAGTGACTTGCCTAAACTTACTGACAGCTAAAGGTCAGAGTGTGTTTGGAAGCAGAGAACGAAGAGGCAATGACAAAATATGGAGGGAGAATGGAGAAAAAGAATTACCCCAGTAAGCCTGTCCCTCAACTCCAAGAAGCGGTTCTGAGAATAAGCCACAAACTATGCAGCTGTCTTACGCTTTCCTTCCTCAACCTTTAAAATAACTAGAGGGAGGAAATACATCCTCTGCCCAGTCTCCCGTCCACTCTGTCTGATGCCGTCCTCTTTGCCTTGCTTAAGTCTGGTTCCCCCAACACGCCCTGCTCCTTCGGGGTAAGAACTGGGGTCCAGGGACTGTACCGTACCACGTGCTATCCTTTTATAAAACACCTCACACAGTTTAGAATCAGCAACTCATACTCCATAAAACACCTGCGTGTCGATCACTCTTTGAGAAAACTTGAAAAACTTCTCCTGGTGCAAATTCTTAAATCCTAAGGGGAAAACGTAAAAGTGGGGAAATGAAACTCAGCTTTCTCATCTGAGAAATGGAGAGGAAGTTGCAAGGGCAACGTTAGCTACTGTCTTAACAGACCACCATCTGCCAACTGTGAGGCTTCCTCCCTTTCCCTGGCACCTCCTTCCCTCTCATCCCCCCTACCACCGCACAGGGCTCCGCATGTGACCAAGGCCTCGAAGGACTCCCGCAGCGACACAGCCAGAAATTGCTTGAGGCCTGTGAAAGGCGGCTGCTCTTTAGGCTTTCATATTGTTGTGTTGCAATTGAAATTCTGAGCCTGGAAGTGAGGGATGGTGGTGCTGAGTGCAATTGTAGTTGCGGATGCTGTCAGAACACGGAGCTGTTTTGCCTCCTGGGATGGGGAACAGTCAGAGTTCAGGCTGGAAGCTGGAAGCGGGACATATTTGCAACCAGAAAACATCTTCTCAGGCGGCTGAGAGGAGCTGTGGCAATTGCTCCCTCTTCCCAATGTCTCCTCCCCAGAATCTCCCGCTAATTTCCCTCTTTGTGTCTGTGTGTCATTAAAATGTAACTCATAATGTTAAATGAGGCCCTGAAGTTCAAAGGTAACTATGGGAGCTGTAGAACTATTCATGGAAAGCTTGGATTTTCAATAGTCTCCAGTCTTCATTGCAGAACATTCCAGGGAGCTGTGGGGAGGAGTGGGGGGACCAACTCCAACCGACTTTTTCCTCAACTGAAGAAAAAAATAGTGGAGAGGAGCAAGTATGTTTCTGCCGAAAGAGCCATTACAAAGCCTTTTGCCTGGCATTATGCGCCACTTAATCTTTTCCACTTGAAAAGAGGATTCCAAGTTTCTTTTTTGTCAAGCCGGTCTCAGCTCCACAGCCCTACCAGAGAGCGACCGCACGCAACCGCCACCCTTTCATTCAGGCAAATCTAGGCAGAGCTGGAGACAGACTCCATTCTGTCCCCCATCCTCTGACCTTCACTTCTGAAAGCCACTTGCTTTCAAGGTGAACAAGTCTTGTCCTGGAACCAATTAAATATATATACCACAGTGACTGGAGTGTTCTCCAAAGGATGTGCAAGGGGAGTACCCAGAAAGAGGAGGCATTTCAGAATGAATTATTGATCAAGATTTTTCTCTCACACACACACAAATATAAGGGTCTGGCATTTCTCACGAGGGGGAGATTGTATCTTGTGTGGTCTTCACAGGGTTAAGGAAAAGATAACCTCTTTGCTCCAAATTCTATTTATTTGGCAAATGGAAAATGTGTTTACATCTCTGTGTATCTCCTTTTCTTTGGTTTTCCAGAAAGCCTGAATCAGCAGATTTCAGAAGAATGCTAACGCATCTGACAGGCTTAGAGAAATGATCTGTCACATGAAAAAAATAGTTGGGGGAAAAAAACACTTTTCACTTAGGTAGCAGTTTTATCCTAGTCTCTAAACAGGTTATGGGTATTAATTAAATGTTGTCACGCATGGTCCCCTTGGTTCTATTAACCCAAGTGGAAACATCAGGTTTGATTACTATTAGCAGTGGGGAAACTGAGGCAATGTAGAAGGATGGATTCAACAGTCACTGAGGAAGTTAAGGGAGCTGTCTCCTGTGAATAGACCAATCTCACTCATCTCATGAGCACTACGATGGGGATGACAAACCAGGTACAGTTCACCTAATTCTGGTCTCCTCACTCCCACTGGCTGCCATTTCTGCTAACCCAGCTGATGGAGCTGTCTCCTTGC
Organism: Myotis lucifugus; assembly: GCF_000147115.1. NCBI lineage: Eukaryota > Metazoa > Chordata > Mammalia > Chiroptera > Vespertilionidae > Myotis > Myotis lucifugus. The sequence continues at coordinate 289,613 of NW_005871601.1, read as the reverse complement.
AGGTCCACTTAGTGGCCATTACCATGCATTAGTTCCCTATGGTTGTATAACCAATTACCACAGCTTAGAGGCCTAAATAGCACACATTTATTGTGTCACAGTTTCAGCAGATCGGGAGTCCCAGCATGACTCGGCTGAGTCCTATGCTTAGGGTCTCGGGTGGCTGTGATGAAGGTGTGGGCTGGGGCTGGACTCTCATTTGATGAAGAATCTGCTTTCCTGCGCACGTGGTCTTGGCGGCACCCTGCTCCTTGCAGCTGTCTTGTGCTGGCTGCGGGGCGTGGTTCCTAAGGGCCCTGGGCAGTTCCTTGGCACGTGGATCTTCTGATCATGCCCACTTTCATCAAGGAGAGCGTTTAGAGTCTGATACCAAGAAGGAGCCTTATACAACAGAATGTAATTACATCAGTGGTCCTCAACCTTGGCTGCACAGTAGAGTCACCTTGGAATCACCTTGGCTTCTCTTATCAATCCTCCGCAATGAGGCCCAGAAATCAGGATTTTTAAAAGATTCCCAGGTGATTCTAATGTGCAGCCATGGTTGAGAACCACTGAATTACATGATGTGCTTTGTCATCACCAAAGGGGACATCCTATCATGTTTGCTGTATTCTGTTGCTTTAGAACAGTGATGGCGAACCTTTTGAGCTCGGCGTGTCAGCATTTTGAAAAACCCTAACTTAACTCTGGTGCCGTGTCACATATAGAAATCTTTTGATATTTGCAACCATAGTAAAACAAAGATGTATATTTTTGATATTTATTTTATATACTTAAATGCCATTTAACAAAGAAAAGTCAACCAAAAAAATGAGTTCGCGTGTCACCTCTGACACGCGTGTCATAGGTTCGCCATCACTGGTTTAGAAGGAAATCACAGGGGCCACCCTGGAGTCTGTCTGCCACACCCAGGAATCTGGGAATAAAAACTCCTTCACACACTTAAGTTTTAGAGTAGGCTTTCAAAAGAAAAAGTTAAGGAATTGGTCAGATTATTTGATATTCTCCATCTTCCACAAGACAGGCGAATTCAGCAGAACATGGAAGCCACACAAAAATAGGTGTTTAATAAAGAACTCAGGAAAGCCCCAGCAGTTTGGTTCATTCATTATGATATACAGGATTAATATACTCAACTAATAGCCAGAGTGCTAAAATGCCACCTTCAGGTTCCCTTTTAGAGTCCGGGGGCGGGGGGGGGGGGGGGTAAACAAGAGAAGTTCCGCTCAATGCAATAACGATTTATTGAATGCCTGCTTTTTGCTCGCCACATTCTAAACCCTGGGCAGGAGACTCAGGATGCTCTCAGACAGGAGCAGTGTTTCTCAAAGTGCAGCCCTCAGCCGGATCAGAGCCACCGTAAGAGTGTATGAGGGAAGGCCAGTTTCTGGGTGCCATCTCAGGCCTACTGAGTCAACTCTCTGGGTGCAGAGCCCAGTCATGGGCATTTTAACAGGCACCCCTGGAATCTCATTCACGTGGTAGTTTGAGAAACAGGATGGAGCCGCACTCAGGAGACGTTAATACACATATGAGGTCTTGTTGGAATGCAGATTCTGACTCAGTAGGCCTGGAGTAGGCCTGAGAGTCTACAGTCCTGACGAGCTCCCAGACGATGTCATAATTGCTGGTCCTCAGATCACGCTCAGAATAGCAAGCGTAGAAGATAAGAAAGACTGGGAAGCACCAAATAGCAAAATTCTCCCCCCTACCCAAAGTGACTTTGAATTAGGGAATTTTAAGTAATTTACATATTTTAAGTGCAAATCTCTGAAACTTCCAGAGCCTGATGAAGATTGCCTTTTGCTGTGCACGTGTCATATTGTGACTTTGGTAGGAAACTGATATTCAGGTTTGGGGGAAAGGGGTTGGGTGAGGGGAATGATGTTAGGGATGAAATGATGAAGTTAATGGTTACATGATTAGAAAATAAGGATACAGAGAGGAGATAATGAGGGTCCAGGTGAATGTCGAAAGGCTAGAGCTGGGTCAGAGATAACCAGAATAGACTAGAGCCCAGAGCATGCTGGTACAGGATGAGCCATTGGGATGCAAAAAAAAAAACACAAAGATGAAAGAAAATAAAAGCCTTAACGGTAATGGATCAGAATCAACGAAGAGCCTCCAACCAAATGCACAAAGGAGAATGAGAGCAAATGAGATTTCCTAGAAGACAGGGTAGCAGGCAGTTGGGAAGGGAGGTGACCACCAATTTTGTTTTCCACCAGAAGCTGACGGCAGTACATCTCAGAGTCAACGACTTAATTTTGAGCTAGAGAATAGGAGAAGGGAACATGCCTGGGAGCCCCAGGGTGGCTAACATTTCAAACCTGAGTTAAGCTAACTTAGCCATGGCAGTAGCACCATTTTGGGAAGGCCTGAGACCATGTGATCTGGAGGAAAGATTACAGAACTGAGAGTCAGGAGACTTGACTTCTCCTTCTGGTTCATTCATTCATTACAAATTTATTGAGACTCTGCAAGATTCTAAACCCTGGCTTAAGTTCTGGAAAACTTAAAATAATTAAAATAAAATAAAATAAAGATATTACTTAATAATGTCAATAATAATAACATTTTGAGTGAGTAATTTGTGTAAAGTACTATCTTAAGTAGTTCACATTGACTGGGTACTTTAAATATTAGAATAATCTACTGAGGTAGGTAGTGTTTTTATACCCATTTTTCAGAAGTGGAATTTGAGGTGAAGAAATCGCAAAGACAGACTATTTCTGCTCCACGGGAGCTTATATTCTAATAGTTATGCCTCCAATTAACAGAATGACTTTTCGTGACTTTTCAGTCTGTTTCCTCTTCTATAGCCATACAATAATAGCTAAATACGTTACGCGCTTGCTTTGAGCCATACATTGCATTTTATTTAGTCCTCACAATGGCCTTGTGAAGTAATTAGTATTATCATTTCCATTTTGCAGATGAAGAAACTAAGGTTCCGGGAGGCTAAGTGATTTTCCCAAGACACCACATCAAGGATTTAAACCCAGGCAGTCTGACTCCGCACTACAATATAACACACCTAAAATTAGGAGACTGAACCAAATCTTGGCAATTGCATGTTGTTAGAATGTTCTATCGCATTCCTATAAATTCCCTGAATCTAACAGAGTTAATGACCCAGACACTTTTGTGCTAACAGATTATAAGGGGCAGACGAAGAAAAAGCCACAACCTAAGGACAAGTTGTAACAGGGGAAAATCCACTTGACGTCCGTGGGCAATGGCCACAGAGCCAACACAAGCTCGGCCATCTGTGGGTGATGGCACAGATAGGCTGTGCCCCCTGCGGACCCAGACCCAGCACTGCCTGGGAATGTTCCCTTTAGCATGGAGACCTCGAGGAACAGGGAATCATTGACTCTGTGCGTCCAGGGATTTGTTTCAGCCCAGATCCACCATGTAACCTTTCCCGATCCAGTTGAACAGGAAAGGGTTTAAATTGAGGTCCTGAACTGAAAGAAGAACACATTAATCGTGCTCATTGCTGGAGTCAGAAACAAATTCATTTTTCCTGTAAGGAGCGTTATCAAGCAGGAAATCAAGTCCACAGGTGAGGGAGGTGGGGAGGTGCTGAGAGGAAGTGACAGAGGTGCCCCTGCAGCCGCTAGTCATTGTATCTCCACACTCTATAGAACTTTATACACAAAATAGGTCTCCATAAACCACGCGCCACCATTTGGCTGATATGATGGATGACTCAAAATGGAATGGATGCTCCACAATTTGAGAACTTCAACTTGTCCAGAGCCCAAGTGATTCATTTTTTTTCATTCAGCATCTATTCAGTGAATGCCCACTAAGCTCCAGGCCTAAGGAATTTAACAGAGAACCGAATAAAAATCGACCCTGCCTTTCTCAAGATTATTTCTAAATACAGAAAATAATTAAAGAGCATGATAACTCTGGATAAACCAAGAGTTAAACCTGGTAACTTTAAGTGATGATAAATGTTATAAAGGGCACACACAGGATGATCTGATGGAGAAAGGCCGGAGATGGGACCACTTAGATACAATGGTCAGGGGAGATTTCTATTTTGAGGAGACATTGGACCTGAAGGGTGAGAAGAATCTAGGTGATGAGCAGAGGAGGAGAGTGCTGGGCAGAGGGAAGAGGCCTCTGAAGCAGGAGCAAGTGTGGCTGTCCGAGGACTTAAGTGGGGGCCACCATGGCTGGTGGGTAACGGGAGAAGCCCCTGGAACGAGATGTGAGAGAAGAAGCTAGGGCAGGGCAGGGTCACACAGGGTTTTGTGCATCATGCTAAGGAGGCAGGTTTTACTCTAAGACCAAGTGAAGCTTTTAAAAATATATATATGTGTGTTTTATTGATTTCAGAAAGAGGAAAGGAGAGAGAAAGAGATATATAAACATCAATAATGAGAGAGAATCATTGATGGGCTGCCTTCTGTACACCCCTGCTGGGGATCGAGCCTGAAACCTGGGCATGTGCCCTCACTGGGAATCAAAGCATGATTCATAGGTCGAGGCTCAACTACTGAACCACACTGGCTGGGCAACAAATGAAGCTTTTTAAGCAAAGGATTTGCTTTAGAAAAAGATCGCTCTGCTACAGTGTGGAGAATGAGTTACAAAGGTCCTAGAATGGTGGCAGGGAGACCAAATAGAAGATCATCACAGTCATCCAAGTGGGAGCTGACGGTGACTTGGATTAGGCGGGGGCAGTGAGCTAGGGAAAAGTGGATAGATTTAAGAGCTATTCTGGAGGTGCTAATGAATTAGGTGTGGGGATGAGCCAAAGGGCATATCTGTGCCCTTATATCACAATTTTTCTGTATTTGAAGCTCTCCTTCATGAATTTTGTTCAGCTTCATACATTACAGATATCCCCAGGGGTGAAACACAATTACCCAGTCTGAGTCTCTCCTGTTCTTCTCTTGTGCTGATGACCATGACCACAGGAGGGAGGAGAGAGAGCCAAGGGCCTGGCTGACCCACCACCTGGACCCGCAGCCTCCCGGCATAATCAGCTTCTGGGCTGGCTTTGACCAGAGAGTCCCACCTGGAGGAAGCCAGTGATGCAAAGTGTTGGGCACAGAACATTGGAAATGGCCTTGCCAGCCATTTCAGATCTGCCTCATCCCATCACAGAGGAACAGGGGTGGAATGGGTTGAAGTTGGCGGGGGGGGGGGGGATGGAGGGCAGAGGCAGGCTTGCTTTGCCTTAGCTAGAAAGGCTATCCCTTAGCTACCTTGAATTAACAGAAAGGAATATAACCACATCTGAATCCTGATGTCTCTGAACTTGTCAGAACGTGTCTCTGATTTGCAGCACAAATGGGAGTGGGTGGTAAAAATTTAACCAAAACATTATCCTGTAACTCAGGTCCCCTCCCTCCCCAGCACCCCCAGTCCCCTCTCCTGCTGACCCCGGCATGCTGCCTCACAGAGGCCAGGTCTGGGCCAGAGGGAATCATGGAAATATTGTCCTTTTGTGCCCTAGTCAAAGCCAATTAGACACAAAGAGAGGGAGATGGAGGCCCTTGAATATTTTTTTCTTTAAAACAAAATATACAAACTGGCTTGAGTGATCTGCCTTGAAAAAAAAAAAAACACAGAGGAAATGAAGTAGAATCCTAGATGGGAGGAAAAGCAGGATTGCTGGAGAGAGAACGGGAAGGCGTGTTTGGTTTGGCCTGTGTTGAAGGGAGTGAGCCAGCAAGGAGTGGTGCTCCTCTGACCATCGACCGAGGGGCTCCCTTCCCTCCAAGCACTTAATACCTCCGTGTTTTGACAAGTTACTTAACCCCTTGGGTCTCCATTGCTTTGTAAGTAAAAAGGAAAGGGGAAGACCCACGATAAACCGTAACTGCTTGGAGACAGAGAGCGAACCAAACGATCACTTGAGGTCATTTCAAGGTCAGGGGGTCCATGAATCTGTACAGGAGGCAGAATCATATTGTGGTGAAGAATGCACTGCCAGGTCCTGACCGTCACCTTGGACAAGTTATTTATCTTTCTTGTACTTTCTTTTCCTAATGTGTTAAGTGCAGACCATAATAGTGTTGTTGTAAGGACTGAATGAGGTAGCACAAGTACATAGCTTAGAACAGAGTAAATAAATAATATTCATTGCTCCATAAATATTAGATGTGTTTTCTCTGACAACCATCTTCTGTAACAACCGCCCCATGATTTGAGCTCCAAAGAATTCCACACGAGGATCCTTAGGCTCCCACGAGGATCTGCAGTGGTCCTGTCTCCATGCTTCCATGGAATCTTTGCCTAAACTATCCAGGAGAGATGGGAGTGTGTGCCACCCAACATCATTTGGAGAAGCACCCTGAGGTGTCTGGTTCCCATGGCTGCCATCACAGCTGGTGGGCTTGCCTGTGACCAGAAAGTCCCCTCTACCTAGGAAAACTTGTGGGGGCCACAGCCACCGGATAGGAGGCCAACCACAAAAAAAACAGGCAGTTGGACAAAAGATCACAGCGAGGGTCTGTTTTCAAAGGTCAGAAAGTAACCTCAAGAGCCAACTCAAGCTCCCGTCCGCGGATCGATGTGCCAGGGACTCGTGAAACAGAATAATCTCTCCCCAAATTTGTTTTACTTAGTAAGGTCAATGATTCATTAATTAACCATTACTCATTAAAAAGGAGAGACACAACTTCCCAAAGCTCTGGGGATCCAGGGTTTTCAGAGCAGAGGCTGATGGGAGAGGCAGGAAGACAACATCAGCTTTGTGACTGGGCTTGGGGAGCTAGATAGCACTCGGGACTCTTCCCTTCCTTAATACAACGTTGAGTGTTCCTCCTAAATACGAATAATATGTGGCATGTGGGTGAGTCCATTCTCTAACAAACTCTGAGACCTTCAGGGGCAACTGCTGTCTTATTCATTCCAGAACATCTATCGAAGAAGAAGCATTGCAGATGCCGTTCCTTTTTTTTGGTTGTTTAAAATAAGAATTTATTTACTTTTTCTTTTTTAATTTCAATTTTATTTTCCACTTACAGTTTGCATATTATTTTGTATTGGTTTCAGGTGTACCATTTAGTGGTTAGACAATTATATACATGTGAAGGCATTAAGAAGCACAAATTGGTAGTTACAAAGTAGTCATGGAGATGTAAAGTACAGCATAGGAAATATAGCCAATAATATTATAATAACTATGTTCGGGGCCAGGTGGGGACTGGAAGTATCACAGGCAACACTTTGCAAATGCTTTTCCTTATTTAATGAAGGGGAAACCGAGGTCCACAGAAATAGAACCAGACCGAGATGGAAAAGCAGTAGAAAGACTTGAAATTCAACCACATTGTTGGATACCAGCTACTCAGGTAGCTCTTCCTTGATATTTTATTCTTTTTTTTTAGGGGAGATTGCAAATGCAGTCCCCCGCTACCACAAATGATGCAGTCGAGTTTCCCACATTTGGGGAAATCGTAGGGGTCAGCACATCCGGAGTACAATGGATAAACCTCGCCCTGGGACAACCACCTTCGCCATCATGGTACCTCCCTTGATTACTTGGTATCTTAAGCAAGGAGAAGAAAGATGTCTTCCCAAAGAATTTGTTGTTAATCCCCTCGCTTGACCAAAAGGAGAGCCAATATTTTGGAAAGAATTTTTTTTTTAAATCCCGTAACTGATCTCACTGCCTCTGGCACCTTCCCTTAAAATACAATTTCCTAAAACTTAAATCTGCTTATGTCATTCTCTGGGTTAAATCCTTAAACCACTCCCTATTGACTTTAGGATAAAATCCAAAGGCCTTGTAATAAGGCCATTTCTTAACTGACTCCTGCCTCCCTCACCAGCTTCATCCCTTCCTGCCCCCAGGGTACACACTCTCCATTCCAGCCACCAGAAGCTTCCACTGGCCCCAGTGGCCAGACTCGGTCTCTTTCCTCTTTTTCTGAGGTGCTGAGCATACTGCACGCGGCCTGCCCATCTCTTTCACCTTTCTAACTTCAACCCCGCCAAAGACAGATATCACTTCCTCTCAGATGCCTTGTCAGTTTCCTTGCAGGACACTGTGGAGACCCCTTAGCCCGGAGGTTTCACTACCTTTAAGTGATCCCTCTGCCAACAGGCCTGTGAGCTCCCCCTAGGGCAGAGGCTGGGAATATCCATGTCCACAGCCTCAACCCCCACTACAGTGCCTGGCACAAATAGACAGTAAATAGCAGATAAGTCATTAACAAATGCCTTTGTCTCATCTAAAGAAGGCCCCTTTCCTTTAGTAATTTTACATACAACTATTTATATTGATGTTTAATTACAACCTAGAAAAAAACAGGGAAGCAGAATCTATTGTTAATTACTCTGAAAATGATTATCACCTGCTTTATCAGAGAAATAAGACTGGCATCAATAACCAAAATCAACAGACGATCCAGAAGTCAATTCTAGCTGGTTTGGGGTGCATGACATTGTGGTATAAATATGTGTGTGTGGGGGTGGAGGGGAGGTGGGTGTGTATGGTATGAATGAAGCAGGAAGAGGTATGTGCAATTGTGTGTGACGTTCACTTTTACAGTTTGACCTTTGTTTTTGCTGACCATGCATATGTGCCTGTTCCCTGAGCACATACTCATTACCAGGGAGAGTGAAGGGGGAGAAATGGCAATTTGAGTAAAAATGAGTCTGGTACTGCAAAGCTATTGCCCAAAGACATACTACATACAGTCCACCAAATGGATAACACATAATACCTCAGGAATTTAGCAATAAGCTATCAATGTCCAAGACCCCTTTATCATGAAACCTCTTACATTTATGTTGTATACTGGAGTTTACAAAACACTTTCCCATTAAAGTACTCATTTGTTTCGGACAACGTTCTGAAAGGTCTGAAGAATATTTTTACCTCGCTTTGTTTTATCTCTAAATAATACAGTAAGCAACCATGTACCTACAGACAACACACACATTAGCACCTTGACAAGAACTTGCACCTGTCAGTGCTGTAGTCTTCGCCCATTCCATCCACTCCCCTACCCACAGCCCATCACAGTGCACTAAAGAAAACCATGGCTTCCCTTCGTATGCATTTCTAAAAAGCATATTTTCATTTTTGTTTTTTAAACTTTATGAAATGGGCATCATGCCAGAGAAAATCTTTGTAGCTTACTTTTTAGAATTTAAGATATATATTGCTAAGTTTCAACCATATTGCTACATGGAGCTGTGATGTATTCCTTTTGTCTGCTAGATAATATTTCATTATATGACTAACTATACCCTAGTTCATTCACCCCCTTCTCCCTCAACGGGTAATTGAGTTGTTTACATTTTTGCTCTTGGACATCACTGCTATGAATATTCTTGTACACATGAATCTCAGTATAGCATCCTTTGTGCCAAATCAGGCTACTTGTCTTACAAAGTGTTTTACTAGTTGTTGTTGTTGTTGTTGTTGTTTTAATTTGGCTTTGCAAGACAGGCACTCTTGTCTACTATAGGCCTCACTATCCCCTAATGCCTTATACATGGGCTACTTCATATGTTTATACTATTGCCTGGCCTCTATAGGCAAATGCGTTTGAGATCCCTGTGATTCCTAAAAATCTATAAATTCAGACTTATGGAAGAATAGTGGGTCCAAGAAAACGTGCTTTCCAATAGGGTGCAGAGAGAACTCGGTTGAATGCCCTGCATCTTTTGGATAAATTATCCCTCAGAACTGAACTGCATCTATTCTGCATCAAATGGGGTGAAGTATAATCTCAGGAGTCCGTGGGATTCATGGGATGGGACGTAAAATAAACAGTCGTTGAGGGCATGCGCTGCCACAATGAACCCTCCTATCAATTCTTAGAGGTATGTATTACTATCCCCATTTTATAGCCAAAGAACATGAAACGTAGGGAAGGTCATTGGCTTCCCAAGCTAATAAGTAGGGGAGATCTGGGACCTGAATATATTGCTGAACAACTGCATTTGAAGCACATGCACAGGACACCACAGCACTAAAATAACTCTCTGTTGAGAAGTCACTGGTTTTATAAGAGGCACCTAATTCAGCTCCCCATTAGCGCTGCAAGGTGGTTATAGCACTTGCTCTTGCTGCTTCATAGAAACAGGACATTGAGATCTAGGGGCTTGCCCAAGATCACCTGGGGAGTAACTGAAGGTCCTAAGTTATGAACAAATTCTCCTCACTCTCACATCACCTGCTTATTCCATACTGACCGAGCAGCAAGTTCTACCAAAAGGCCCCGCGAGGAGTCATTGCAGCTGACATAATGTGTTCCTACGGGATAGACCTGCAGGTCTCCTCACAGCCAGGCACAGAAGGCGGTGGCCTCTGGGGGGCAAGTTTGGGAAAGGAGAGAATTGCTGCACCTGTACTGGTCTAGACACTGAACATCCTCACCGATGTCAGTGTTGGGCTGCACTTGGAGTATAAACCTGCTAAATGAGGAGACACACACCACAGCTTAAAGATTCACTAATCTTCCTAGGAAGGAGAGAAATGTTAGGAAAGCAAACTTCCAAAGGAAAGCAACACGCTTTCTAGAAACCGACAAAGAGTGGGCAGCCCAGGCTACAAGTTTTAATGTGATGCCCTTCTCCTTCTCAAAGCAGGTTTAGAAGGCTGCAAGAATAAACTGACCATCACCGTTAGAAACTAATTAAACTTTGAATTGTTCTCATTCAGGTCTGGATCCTGAATGAGAACAAAGACCGTGGAAACCCTCCAGCTTCAGAATAGTCACCCAGAGGAGCCATTACTGGATTACTTACCAAAAATAATTCAAATTCTGACTCCATATCTGTTGAGACAGAGAATGTTCCCGAAATACTAAGATGCCATTAGCATGAGCTGCTTCAAGCTTTGGTGGAAGCTGCCTCTGCCTGGAACCACCCCACAAGGGGAAGGTTTGAGGTGAGGACCACTTGCCCTTCTTCAGGCACAGAACTAGACACAGAAGATGCAATGAAAATAAGATAGACTTTGCCCTCAAAGACCTCAGTTGGTAGGGAAGGCATGTACACAAACAGGGACAATCGGAGTACCGCATACAATGATAGAAGCGTGCAGCTGGGCCTGAAGAAGAGGGAAGAGCATCAGTACTCTCAGTGGTGGAGAAAACCATGTAGAAAAGCAGATGTCAGAGATGAGTTTTCAGAATGGATGCTCAAGTTCTATCTATTGGATCTCAAGCATACCCCTGCAACTCTTTCTCTTGGGCCAACGAAGGCGAGGTAGTTATCTCTTGTGTGGCAGAGAACTAACACTTTCCCTTGTAGAGCTGAGGTTCAATGGTCCTAAGACTGAAAAGCAAATGATCACCTTGAAATGCATCCCTACAGAGGATAGCCCTTTTCTACAGAAAAGATCTCTACCCAAGTGTTCTCTGCCACCTGGATTTGTTTCATACCTGGGGGGACAGAGGCTGAACTGATGGCTTCTAGCAGTAGCATCCTTCCTCTTATCTTTCTCCCTATTACCCAGCAATAATAGCAACCTTTTCTATTGTCTCAGAATCTCCAAGTTCAAACTGGCGTCTCTTTCTTCTGTGACCATCAGATAATCAGATGTGACTGCCTCCGCTTTCCTCTCCAGAGAAACTACAGGTTAATCCTGTTCCAAAGTGGTAAAGGAGACACATTAAGGGGGGGAGGGCGGGGAATTATCATCACCTACTCCCAGGCAATTTTAGCAGTCTCACTTCTCCTGCCCCCTCCCTCCCATCGAAGTCAAACAAAGCCAACCATTTCGTCCTGATCTGTCCCTTTCCCCGGCACTAAATAAAGCTAGCTACAGATGGCATGCACGGATTGGTGCTCCAAAACTCCCCAGTGCCCACTCCCTTCCATCAAGCTGGTTCCTAAATCTGTGGATGCAGCAGACTTCAGAAGAGGAAGCGCGTGATCACGCAGCATGAGCCTTGGCACAATGGAGTCTGGGCTATGCCAGGGCCACGATGCCCAAGTCTCACCCGCTCTGATGCAGCACTCGGATTGGCATCTGGTTGCCCCACTGCCCACATGATGGGAGTGTGGTTTTGAAAGCCAAGTTTCTCTCTCTGTATTGCACCCTGGGTAGTAGGTAAAGAAATGCATGATAAAATAGGGAGGAAGGAAAACATCACCAGGGGAAAAGTAGTTGAGGGGCTTGGAGGAAATACATCCCTGGATACTTTCTTCTCTGCTCATTAATTTCTCTGCGTACAGCTTTCAGCAGAGGGTCTTAGGAAGGGCCAGCCGAGGAAGAGGAATAAAGGGTTTGGATGGCTTTTCTTCCCTGGGAGTTCTTGTGCTGCTCCCAATACTCCTGCCCCCAGCCATCCCAGATCCATCCCAGAGCCCTTAACCACAATAATGCTCCTTTGTTGGTATTTATTATGTTCCAAGCATTGTGTAAAACGTTTATACTCATTTTCTCATTAGATCTTCAAGCAAAATTGAGGGCTAGTATCATTTCCCCCATTTTCCAGAAGAGAAAAAACAAGAGAGATGCTAAAGAAGTTGCCCAGATCACATAATTCTTGAATGGCAGAGGCAAGATTCAAACCCAGCTCTGTAGAACTTCAAAGCCTTTATCCCTAAAATATCTTGTCTACCTCAACAAGCTGTCCTAACGGAGCTTTGGCTTTTTGAAGCATTACCCGAAGCCCTCAGTCTCAGAAATATTTACATTTTAATAGCCTGTATCTTAATGAGGCTTCAAGGAGCAAAGAATGAATTGCTTGTAATGCTATTTGGGGCACCAGGATAGGTCACAGAGGAAATACATGGGGTCAGAGGTGTCTGAAATAACAGTGTGTAGACTGTTGTCTGTCTCAACTCCACATAATGAAGACAGGCCCACCTGATGGAAGGTTGAAGCAACTGCTTCACACTTATTCCAATAGAAACTGTGCTTATTGGGGGTTATAACCGAGAGAAATGTTGTTGGCATATAGGAAAGCTTTCCAGTGAGCCTGTGGAAGTTTCATAGATGACTAAACACACACACTCAGTGCTCACCCCCAGCCTGGGAGGGATTCAGTCCTACGTACCTGGTCACAGAGAAATGAACAAGGTGATTTCCCAGGAAAACTCGTGGCCTCAACTTGAAACCCTTACCTTTGACTTGGGATATTTAATTTGATTTCCCAGGACTTCCTAAAGACACACATGTAGTTGACATTTCTGTCCTTAAAACAACATTAGATAAGCAAAGCAAGAGACTTCCGACACAAAAGAAAAACATTTTCCCAGACTTGGGTCAAGAATGAATTGTCCAGCCAATAACATTTGGGATTTGATTGCCACCCTCATCCAGGCTTCCAGCTCTCTCAACCCAAGTTGACTTTCCGTCCTCTGGGACCCACCCTTATTGGAAATCATTTCCTGACAGGCTACCAAGCACAGCTCCTTGGAGGCAAACAGCAGACCCAAAGGCCTGTGTTTGTCTTTGTCCTTTCCCTCCTGTTGTGTAGAGAAAGCTCATCTCCAGCAGAGAAAGGTAGTGGTGGTGACCTGCTCCGTTCCTGGGCTTGGCAGAGGCTGGATGCCAACTCCCTCCTCAGGCGATCCCTCCCTCCTCCCCTCCCCTCCCCTCCCAGAGTGCTCCTGTGGCTGCCCTGTCTGAGAGGAGAGGAGAGGAGAGGAGAGGAGAGGAGAGGAGAGGGAGAGGAGAGGAGGGTAGAGGAGAGGAGGGGAGAGGAGAGGGAGAGGAGAGGAGAGGAGAGGAGAGGAGAGGAGAGGACAACTCAGGTGACATTTCATCAATCAGGACCTGCCATATGCAAATCAGCAATGAAAATAAATTGCATAGAGATTCAACACCTTCATTCCAGCGATATGAATGCAGGTGAGCTAGATAAACATGGGCTCAGATACTCCAGTGTTGCCTTTCTATGCCCTCTTCCTCATTTCAGAACAAGCAGGAAGCCCTGAATAATCTGGTTGCATGCTCTGAACAACAATATATGTTTTCTGACAAATGCTTTTATAGTTAGCTTTTAGTCACCGAAGGTATATTGTTGTCGCCGGGGCATTTGCACTTAAGAAAGGATGCTAAACTGGCCAGGGCTTAACCTCAAAGTAGAAGCCAAAGTCCCTCTTGATTATAGTGTCCTACGAGCCCCTTCACAATTTCCTTCCCTCACCCCCCATTTCTGATTTCATTTCTTACTAATTTCCCTCTTAGTTCTCTACTCACTCCCTTCCAGCAAAGTGGTCTCCTTACTGCATTTCCTGTTTTAGTCTTTGCCCTGGCTATGCTTTCTGACTAGAATAATATTTCCCCAGAAATCTCCTTGGCTCACTCCATCAAGCCTTTGCTCAAATACGACCTTTTCTAGGAGGTCTCCTCCCTTCGCTAAGCATCTCAATGCAAACTCTACCTGCTCCGTACCACCCCCCAACCCCCTGCTCCCTCCAAACCCCCTTTAACCTGTACTATTTGTTCCACTTGTCATTTTATAACATCCTGCATACTTGTATTGTTCATTATGTTTATTGCTCATTTACCGTTATCTCATACCTCGCTAGAATGTAAGCTCTATGAAAGCATGAATTTTTGAGCTTTTTTATCACCAGTGTATCCCAAATGTCTAGGATAACATCTTCCACATAATAGATGCTCAAGAAATGTTGGCTGAATGAATGCTGAGTGAAAGGAATACACACCTAATGGAGGAATTTCAAACACTCTGGAACTGGGCATTCACCTCTAGCCATACTCCAGGCCAGTGGTTCTCAACCTTCTGGCCCTTCCTCATGTTGTGACCCAACCACACAATTATTTTCGTTGCTACTTCATAAGTGTAATGTTGCTACTGTTATGAATGTAATGTAAATATCTGATATGCAGGATGGTCTTAGGTGACCCCTGTGAAAGGGTCGTTCGACCGCCAAAGGGATCGCGACCCACAGGTTGAGAACCGCTGCTCCAGGCAATGGGTCCACCCAGCATGCGCAGAAACAGCCAAAGAAGAGCAAGCCTCCATGCTTCTTGTGCTCCTCACAGCCTTCATCCTTAGTCCCCTTGGACTTGTTTTCCTTTGCACATTTCACACTTTGCACCCAAACTTGAAGTAAATCCACTCACATTTTAAACTCCCGTTTCATCCCCATTGTAGATTTAAGGTGCCCATGACCCTTAATTTGATTACTGATTTGCCTGCAATCCAGGCTTTTCTTCCCAATCTCTGGCTCTGGGCTCTTGGCACTGCCTGCTACCCGGTTCTGCTTGGATGCTGGGCTCCTGGTTCTGCCTGGCAATAGCCCCCACAAGGACCCTGCTTGGCTCAGAAACGCCCTTGTAGGTCAACTCGGACCCTAAGGGGGAGTAACACTCTTGAATGCATCTTCATTCACTGTTATGCATAATACCAGGACACACTTAAATCAATAAAAGCCCTCAGCTTCATCAGGAAACACGCTTAAGAAAGATAATTCTTTATGGCATAATTATGACTCTCTGTTCAGAATGTCAAAAAGAACTTTGAATTTGTATCTCAATAAGGCAAGAGCAAAACCTGTAAAACTCTGAAGCCACAATGATGACAAACTATCCCCAAATTGCACATGTATTTTAAGAAAATTTTCCTGGTCTAACTCTTTTTGTTGTTGCTGCTAATTCTCACCGGAGGATATTTTTTCCATTGATTTTTACAGGGAATGGAAGGGAAGGATTGGCATGGGGACACTGAGAAGAGGGAGAGAAGAAACATCAAAGTGAGAGAGACACATCAGTTAGTTGCATCCCACACGCACCCTGGGGCCTGAGATAGAACCTGCAACCAGGTGCATGCCCTTGACCAGGAATCGAACCTGAGACCCTTCGGTGCACAGGCTGGCGCTCTAACCACTGAGCTACACAGGTCAAGGCTGGTCTGTTCTGTTATCTTTTTTCTGACAGCACAAATCAAATGATACTCTATTTTTCAATCTCAAAACTGGGCAGCCACTTTTTAATAGTCAGCAGCCATATACTGCCAACGCTATATAGCATGGGAGCTCTGAGCATTGGGCCAGGGCGAGGCTGCTGTGGACGTGTGTTGTGCACTCTGCAGGCTCATTACACCTGTGAAACTGTTTTGCAGTAATACCACCTCCTCCCAGCGGGACCCGCCATCCCTCACTCTGCGGGACCTACCTGTCTTAAACGTCATAGCTTTATTCTCTGCCCTCCCTTCTCGCAATACTAAAATGACACCTGCTGTGCGCATATCACTTTGTAGATGTCAGAGTACATTTTCAACCACACCCTAAGTCTACCCCCACATCAGCACTGTAGAGTGGGTGGTATTGTCCATATGTTATAAAAGTAGTGACTACAGTTCTGAAAACACAAGGGACTGTGCCACGCTCACAGCTGGGCCATGGTGAGTTAAGTTCTAACCCAGGCCCTTGATTCCACAGCCTGGGCGCAGCCTTCTCATCCTGCTGCCTGGCTCAGTCACCCAGCACTCAGCGCTAAGTGTTGGAGCCCCAGGTAACACTTCTACAGATAAACTCTTTTCATGCTGCCAACATGTGCTTCCTCGTCCTACCCACATATCAATGCAGGTATCAGGTGCAGACATCACACATAATTCTCTGCTCCATCTCCCTTACTCCTTTGTGCTTTTGATTCACACCTGGACCATTGCACGATTATATTGTTTCACAGTTACTCGCTGTGTGTCTCTCTCCTCGCTGTGTATCTCTCTCCTCCAAGACAGCACTGTGTATTTATTACTCAGCTCGATTACCCCAGATTTTAGCACAGTGCTTGATATGAAAGTTTTCAATACGGGTATGTAATTTTTGAGATGTTGAATGAATGACAATTATAGCCAAGAGAAGAGGAGCATCCTTCAGCATCCAGATCACATCCACCCCAGCCCACGTGCATTTTCACAGCCACACAGACCCCTCCCGAGCTCACAGGCAGAGGCATGTACACAGCCACAACTCACCAGTTTCTAAAGTCCCGGGGACCCACAGTGTTGCTGCTCCAAGAGTCTATGGCGCCCGGGCCGGTGTGCCTCAGTTGGTTGAGCGTTGTCTCACGCACCAAAAGGTCACAGGTTGGATTCCTGGTTAAGGCACATGCCAGGGTTGTGGGTTCAATCTCCAGTAGGGGGTGTACAAGAAGCAGCCAATCCATGCTTCTCCCCCCCCCTCTTCCCTTTCTCTCTCTCTCCAATGAATAAAAACATATATATTTTAAAGTTTATGCAGAAACTCAACTAAGAGAAGCAAAGAATTGATAGAGTTGATCGGGGCAGAAACACAGGAATCAAAGGAAGAGGAGCTGTCAGGAGGGCAGAGGAGGGAGGGGGATGCAGGAGGAGCACCAGCTATGTCTCCATCTCCAGCCTTTACCTTGATGTGCCAGGTCCTGAGAATTCTCTGTGCTAAGAGTGATCAGACTCTGAGGCCCCTACAAGGAAAGCAACAGCTAAGTCAAGAAAAGGCTTATATTTCAGTCTGGAATCGTCTTTTCTCTAAGCAAAATCCTAAGCTCCCTGAAAAGTGGCTCGTAAACCTTCACTCCAAATCTCTCCTCCATGTGGGATCCCTATTCTACACACCTATTCTACACACACACACACACACCATCTCCTGGGACCGAGCTCAAACATCGATCACAATGGTGTGACCTGGAGCTTTCTCAGCTGTCTTTACAAATCAATTAAATTCAATTAATGTGCTGAGGCCTCTTATGTGTCCAGCAAAGCTCAGGGAATACAAACCTGAATACACGGCTCCTGCCCGCATGGAGCGCTCAGTCAGGTAGATCAGATGAACTCATAGAGAGGTGAGGGGAGCTGTAGCAAGCAATAGACACGCTGTGGGATGAAGGGAAGGGAGACATTAACTCCACTTGAAGAGGATCAGTACCCCTGGTGGAGGAGGTGTGACCTAAGCTGGATCAGGAAGGATGGCACTCGGGCCACTTTGGGGGTGGCTACATAGGTCTCTGTGTAGAACCCCTGTCACTGTCATGACCTCTGCTCTAGGGAAGAACACAGACAGGACTAGTAAACTCTCCCAAGAGCAGTAAAAGTCAACCATGACACCAAGAAGCAAAGAATCGAAGTCCAGGTTTCTCTCCATTTGGGAAGATGTTCGTTCTCTAAAAAGCCATGGAATGATTCTGACTCACTCAGTAATTGTGAGGACTCAAGATACTAAGTAAAAGCATGTATGTAAAATGCCTAGAACAGTGCCTACATGAAATCACCCAGCGGCACCATTACTTTTCTTACCAGCACCATCTCACACTCTTTTCTATTTACTTTCAAGCTGGATCTCCAGTGCCAGTCCCTGTGCCCAGGCTTAATATCAAATTCAAATACAGGGCCCGGCCACGTGGCTCAGTGGTTGAGCATCGACCTATGAACCAGGAGGTCACGGTTCGATTCCCAGTCAGGGCACATGCCTGGGTTGTGGGCTCAATCCCCAGTGGGGAGTGTGCAGGAGGCAGCCAATCCATGATTCTCTCTCATCATTGATGTTACTATCCCTTTCTTCCTCTCTCTTCCTCTCTGAAATCAATAAAAACATATTTTTTTAAAAAAAATCCAAATACAGGGACTTCAGTAAGAAAATGTTAGGGGAGGGGCAGCATTCCATGGGCATAGGGGCACTCAGAACCTGTCAGGGAGTGGAGAATACGTCCACACTGCTTTACAGGGAGCAAGTAAGTGAGGACAGTGGGAGGCAGCACTGGCAAAGTCCCTGAGGGTCAGAGCATGGGGGACTATGGCTGCCAAGCCTAGGAGTTTAGATTGGCTGGTGCCTGCAGGGGAACCACTGAAAGCTTCTGAGGAGTGAATTGATCTGTTTAGGCCCCTCCTGGCTCTCCTGAGACCTGTGTCTTCACCTCAGGAAGTAACCAGCCTGCAGAGAAAATGGTGTTAATTCTATTCCTAAAAGATAGGGGAGCTCTTCCTTGCCTCTGTGGTCTATGTGTCTGGATACCTAGAACTCGGTCTGTATGCAGGTATCTCTGAGGGCCTTCAATGCCATCTCCTCAACTGGACATTGAGCACTGACAGGTGAGCCACAGGTGAGCACGGAGGTGGCTCAGTCCTTGGTGAGGGGACCAACAAGCCTGTTGGAGCAGAGCCTTCTGCCTCACAGCGTGTGGGTCCCGCTATGGCTCAGGCCGAGCAAACATGGTATGTCTCCTCTTATTCATGACACATAGTCTCCACCTTTTCTGCAAGTTTCCAAGAGAATGTGTTACTAACTGCAGTCATTTTCATTGCAAATTTATGGGATTGACCAACCACGGGGATGGGTTTCCACTGAGTCATGCCTCTTCCTTTGTCCAACCCAAATAGGGCCACGAGTAACCCATTCTTGTTATGTAAGGGCGTTTGAGTGAAAACAAGTAGACCCTAATCATGAAAGGCAAGATGGAGAGTGGTGTGGCCAATCTTGCTCTGGATGAGAGAGGAAGTGCAGTTGATATTGCCTAACTGATTCATTCAAATTCCCCTCCAGCCTGCATCTGTGCATTCATAGGCTCGGGTGGTGCTAGGGCAGAAACTGGGAAGTCAGTAGAAGTAAGGCTTTTCTCTTCTGGTTTCTGGATTATCATGAACTAGAGAATTTTTCCATAACAAAACAAATACTCTGATAGTTACATGGAAGATTTTTTTAAAAACATAAAAATTGGGCATATGGTTTGACAAGAGTGAGTGGGCTTAGGAAAATATAAGGGAAAAAAGCATTTAAAATCGGAGCTGGTCCTGAAGAGTCTTTGGCACGTGGTCACCTGCACACAGTGCCCTCATTGACATGGAATACAATAGGCATCATCCAGGGTGAGTCCATTAACACAAATCACTGAGGACAACTAGCCGAACCTGTGGTCCACGTGTAGGAAGGGTTCATCAGCACCGCTCAGCTCAGCCTCTTCGTGCCTCTCGGCAGCTAAGCTGCTCACTCAGAGGGCTCAGCAGCCTGCAGGTAAAGGGAGGCTTCCTCTCTGCATGTCAGGATGTCAGGAAACTGGCCAGTGCAGCCCTGGGAGCAGAGTCAGAGGCTAATCAAGTTAACTACGCACTGTCCTCCGGAGAGCTGACCCTGGGGGATTATCCATCTCTTTACTGTACAATTTAGAACAGAATAAAATGGAAGCTTTCCTTACCACCACAGAATTGCTTTATTCTCATCTGCAAAGTGCATAGTTGGTCTTGCTCACCCCAATATACACATATACACAGACCACACAGACCTCCATCACAATCAATCTCTCTCTCTCTCTCTCTCTCTCTCTCACACACACACACACACACACACACACACACACACGTGCGCGCGCACAGCAGGCTCCATTTGGTTGTAGCTCCTGGGAGGAGGGATTCAAAACGGAGCCAGATTTACATAGAATGCCAGACAAGCCCTCCGGCCCCTGAAACTTCACACCTGTCTCCTGCCAGGACCCAAAGTGCCATCTGCTTCTCGGGAAAGCCAGACACAAGGCCTCTCTTTATGCCTGTGGTCGCTGATGAGAAAACCTGGCGCGGGGATCCTTAACTGCTCAGAAATAACTCCGTGGAATGTAACATACAGTCACACGAAGAGCCGGAGGAGAAGCCTGGCAGTCGTTTGACAAACATGCAGGATGATGGTTGGGGCATGCAAAAGGGAAACTATTTAAGGAGTCAGCCTGGTCCCAAGCTGTCGCCTCTGCCAAGGACTCCACACGAGACAGTCCTACAGAACAGGAGTGAGAGGCATCCAGGCCGGATCACAGCTTTCATCTGTTCCACCCTGAATCTGAGACACTCTCCTAAAACCTTTTCTACCCCTCACAGTAAATAAGTTTACTCACGAATGCTACTTTTCCAATACAATCCTAGTCAGCTGTGGTTAAAAAATAAAATATAGTTCTTCTCCGGTTGTGAGGACAGAACAGAGTAAAGCCCCTCTCCCAGGTGCATACAGCAGTGTCTGAGCAAAGACAAGCCCCGCATAAAACAGGGAGGCTGAGCCTGGCGGGCGTGGCTCCGTGGTTGACCAGGAGGCCACAATTCAATTCCCAGTTAGAGCACGTGCCAGGTTTTGGACTTCATCTCCAGCAGGGGGAGTGCAGGAGGCAGACGATCAATGATTCTCTCTCATCATTGATGTTTCTATCTCTCTCCCTTTCCCTCCCTCTCTGAAATCAATAAAAACATATTATAAAAATGAAAAAAAAAAACAGAAACAGGGAGGCTGAGAGAAGCAGGCCGGCTCCCAGCATGGTTGAAGCCCGGGACTGCTTTGAGGCAGGCGGAGAGACTGGGGCAGAGTCTGTCACCAGTGGCGCTGCTGACATGCGGGGCGATGCGTCTCCATCGTAGGAGCAGTTCTGTGCATGGCTGGGTGTTTTGCAGCTTTTCTGGCCTCTACACACTACATGCCTGTGCAGCCCCTCCCCCAGGTGACACGCCAACAGCCATTGTCAAATGTCCCCTGAGAGTGAAATCACCCCTTTTGAGAACTCCCAGACTCGATGATCTCCTGAGGTCTCCTCAAGTCCATTACTGGGGTGCGTGGGGGCAGAGAGGGCTCTGACACATAGCACTGATCACAGAGAGTGATGTTGGTTATTTGTGGGTGCGCATCTCCCATTAGGTTGTAGCTTTGCGAGGACAGGAGCCCTTTCCAGCCGAGCACTGCTGCCTCTCCAGCCCGTGGCCCGGTGCCGGGCACGTCGTAAGGGAATGAATCATTGCTGGGATGAATGGCAGGCTGCGTCCCCCTCTCCTTCCCAACCCCACCTACGCTCCCTGTGCCAAGTGCCGTGTCTTTGTGTTGGTGGTGGGAGCATGGGGGGATACCTTCAGGAAACTAATAAAATAAATGACTAAATAAATGGAACCTCTTGTCTAAAGAACACAGAGATAAGATAAATCATTTTGAGTCCTGGGAAAATTATCTGCACCATCCCGCCCCGGTTTCTCCGTTCAGCCAGAAAACACTTTAATTTATCTTGTGAAATTTTTCATCCGCTAGACGAACATTAAGTATTTCTTTCTTCTTCTTCTTCTTCTTTTTTTTTTTAAATATTCTCCTCTCTACAAAGGTGGGTTGGCTCTCAACTCATTGGAATAAAAGCTCCATTAGCCTCAGAGCACGGGAGGCTTGTGAGGTTGGCCTGGATTCAGGGCCGGCAGAAGGATAAAGAAACCTGACACTCATTCTTCATGTAATTAGAGTTGGTAAAATAAACTGAGTGCATTTCATTAAGGGAATGGACCCATCAGGCCCAGGACAGAGCGGGAATCCGTGCTCGCCAGCCACACCAGCTTTTCATCTCAAATGAACCCCCAGCTGATAAAAAGCTTCCCGTGGAGTCATTGGGGAACATTCCTGAACCCCAACTCCTATCCCTTCATGCTCTTGGTCTCTCTCTGAGTCCACAAAGTTTCTCAGCTGGCTCAGACCGAGTCAACACCACCCACAGATGTCTTCTTACACATGACACATGTCTCTGCCTCCCCCCGAACTTCCTCCATAGGATGTTTTCTTCCCTCGGGAGCATGATGTCGTTTGCAAACATATATCCAGGTTCTCACCCTTGGCCAAGAGGGCTCTGCCATTCCATGCAGTCAGTAGTCGGGACGGGGTGGCACTGAGAAAGCCACACGTTTGACCAGCCCAGTAATCAGTTGCAACATGAATCTGACCATTGACTGGGAATCAACAGAATAACCTGTGATGATGAAATAAATTTTCTTTTGAAAAGTAAGCAGCCCCTTCCTAAAGTCAAATGATGGTTCTTCGCTATGTCAGTACCCTCTTCTAAAAATCTGAGCCAACCAAACCCAACCCAGCTTTCAAAGAGCCAGGGGGGGTCTTCAAAACTCCATTGTACGTTCTGGGATTCCTTGCTGCTCAGTCATAGCTCTGGGTGGTCTCCCTGTCTGTCGTAGCTCTCTCTCCCGCCTTCACTTTGGCTCACTTAAAATTACTATCAGCCCCAACTGATTTGGCTCAGTGGATAGAGCATCAGCCTGAGGACGGAAGCATCCTGGGTTTGATTCTGGTCAAGGGCATGTACTTTGGTTGCAGATTCGATCGCCGGCCCTGGTCGGGGCTTGTGTGGGAGGCAACAATTGATGAGTCTCTCTCACATCGATGTTTTCTCTCTCCCTGCCCCTCCCTCTCCCTTCCACTCTCTCTAAGAATCAATAGAAAAATATCCTCAGGTAAAGAGTAACAAAAAATTAAATATCAATTTCCTCTAATGGTCCTCTTACCCCTCCTTACTTAGCAGGTGCTCCTATTTTATTATTATTATTATTATTATTATTATTATTATTATTATTATTTTGCATATTTACCTATAAAAGTATGGTAGGTGGGGAAATGTGCCAGGTTAGAGAACAGACAAGCCAGCTCTCCACTGACCCTGGAAGAAACAAGGGGCAAGAAAGGTGCCAGAAGGACAGTCCAGGACAGGGGTCCTCAAACTTTTTAAACAGGGGGCCAGTTCACTGTCCCTCAGACCGTTGGAGGGCTGAACTATAGTTTAAAAAAAAACTATGAACAAATTCCTATGCACACTGCACATATCTTATTTTGAAGTAAAAAAATAAAACGGGAACAAATACAATATTTGTATTTGCATGTGGCCCGCTGGCCGTAGTTTGAGGAGGACAGTCCAGGACTGCCAGGAAGCAAAGGCACCCTTTGACCCAGACAGGCTGAGCAAGAGGCTCTGGACGTAGGAGTTGTTTCACCCAGAGGTGCAGCCTGGCTGTCCCCCTCAGCGAGCACCTGCCCGCACTGGTGCCTGGTGCCGCACCGCTGGCCCAACCCCCAGAGTCCAGGGAAACAGCCACGACCACAGTATCAGCGAATGGGTGGCCTTTCCTGATGACAAGACTGTGAAACCCAGCTTTCCCCCCATCTGGGGCTCTTTGAGATTAGGAGAGGCAGTTTCTTCTCCAGGGAACACAATACTGAGCTAGCCCGGATGAATTTCTAGGAGCATTTTTATCTCCAGAAAGCTATGAAAATCGAGGAGCTATACCCAGGGCAACGGAGGCACCAAGCAGGCTTAGGGTGGGGAGGGTGGAGCCAGTAGGAGCCTGACTCTGTCCAGGCGCTGAGCAGTTTGACCGAGCCTGGGTCTCCTTTGGCTTGAGCGTGTCCTGAGGGGCTGGTGTAGTCCCTGGTAGCCCTGGTGGGTGCGTTTTGTGGTGCTTCCTCTTTCATTGTCTCCTGCCTCACTGATGGCAATGTGTGTGCATGTGTGTGCACACACATACGTGCGTTTCCTTGGCCATTTGCCCCACGAGAAGGTTTCCAGACACATTTCCGTGAGTATAGAAGCCTCAGCGGAGACTGGGAGCAGAGATGGCCTTGGGGGCTGGGAGGCCGCCTGTTAATGCCCGGGCCTGCCCTTCTCCATGAACTCAGACATTCGGCATCCATGACGTCTCGCCCTTTAAGCTCACTGGAGAGTTGAGGGCAGCTCCTCTTCCCTGCTGGCCTTTGTACTCCCCCTCCCTCTCTCCCTCCTGCCGCCTCCATTCCCTGCTCTCCTTCTCCCCTCTGGTTTCTTCAGTTTCAATGACTTTATTGGCATGACGAATGTTGCCAAAGCCAATAGAAGTGAGTCTCGGTGTCTGGGGATGGATTTCACAGTGGGAAGGGGGTGACCGGGGCCTCGGACCGCATTCCCACTGTGGGTTTCTGCTTCAGTCTGAGGGGGTGGCAGGCTGCCAGGGACCTTGTTCACTTGGGTTTCCAGTCCCAGCTGAACTCACCAGCCTTGTCTCCAGACAGAGAGAACGTTCTTATTATGGCAGAGGTCATGTCTGGAGCCTCGAGTCTGGGGGGAGGGGGGAGGGGTGCTGGTGCTCCAAGCTTATGTTTTCAAGGAGTCGTTTATAAACAAACCCCTGTGCAAACTGCGCTGTGACAGCCCCGGCCTCCCACTGACGGGGCAGATTCACAGACGGGGCCAGGGTGACAGGACAGGCAGCTCGCACCCCGCTTCACGGGACATTGGAAAGGTCCTGGATGGGTCTTCCCAGCAAGTGTGAGTTTTGCCAACGTCCACGCCCACCCTCCACCCAACACAGGCACCGAAAGAACGATTTAATTTGGAGAATCTGAGATAGGCAAGAGAAAAGGGATATTGTCACAACTGGAGCCTCGAACATCCATCTCAAATGAGTTCTAGCTAAGGAAGTCTCCCTCCTAATCAGGGAGACTTATGAGGCTTATCAAGTGCTCTCTCTCTCTCTCTCTCTCTCTCTCTCTCTCTCTCTTTCTCTCTCTCTCTCCTTTTCCATTTTCTTACACACACACACACACACACACACACACACACCTTGTCAGCACAGCAGGCATTTCCCTCCAGGGCGCCTCAGCTGATGGAAATGTCTATTTGCAATGAAAATCAACTTTGGAAAACGTCACAGCCAGGGACTTTTCTTCCTGGCTGCCCCAAGATTGATCTGGTCCATAGGATGCCCCAGATCATTGCATTCGGTAATTTCATTCTGCTTATGATCTATTTCTTATACGATCAATATGATAAATGTGCGGCAGAGCCAAGTGGGTTACGGCCCGACGCTGGGGAAGAGAGGGGGAGCGGGGAGCGCTGGGCTGCCTCGCTGTGTGTCTCATGAAGCAGAAAAGCAATTCAGTCAGACTAAAGGCTACAGACAAGGCGGTATATTCTCCATGATAAATGCAAATGATGTGACTACATTTCCCCCAGCACACACGGGGGGAGGGAGAAAGGCCCCGCTGTCTGGGAGCACAACATTCCCTTAGGAATCCACAGGAAATTTGCACAAAGCAAGCTTATTGTGGGGGGGGGGGGGGTCGGGTTGGGGGGGGGAGGGAGGAGTGGCACTAGGAGGGAAGAATTAGAGTTGCTTAAATAATCAGTGCTAATAGCAAGCCCCCTCTTCTCCACCTGGCCATGCCTCTGAGCGTTGCCATTTTTAAGCATAATACCACAGAATCAGGCATCCTGCGAGCAGAGAACCTCAGGGAAATATGGGACAGGGCACTGATCCATAAGAACCCCATCATCTTCTGTGAGCATCAGGGTTCCCTTGGCTACAGGTCTTGTTGGGGAGCAATCAGGTTCGCTGTCTGCATGGCTGTTTTGTGCCAGGGTCTTCTGTGAGCCGACGTGTCCTTGAATGAGCCATTGAATTCTCTCCATCGAACTTCCATTATCTGTTAACGGGGGTAAATTATATCTCTGCCGCTGCTGGAGAGTATCTTTATGAGAATGGAATGAAATAATTTAGATAACCTCTAAAAATATATAATGTGCCCCAAGCATGAGGCATGGGCTGTGGCGGGCACGGGGATGCCTCTAAAAGGAGAAGGAGAGACCAAGCTCTCAGAAAGTTCCGAGATTGATAGGGATGTGGAGTCAAATGCGCGAGAAGGGGAAGCAAGACAAGTTCGCATGGAAAAAGGTGTCCTGGACCAGGAGGTATAAACCCTGAGTTATAATCCAGGCTTTAGCACCCCTCATTGCGTGACCATACAACTTCCTTTCCCACGCAGGGCCTCCGTTTCCCCAAAGGAACATGAGACAGTTGGGTGATCTCCAAGGCCATCCAAGGGCCAGATGTTGTATGACACTATGATGAGTTGGGCCCTAAAGTGGATGCAGATGTTAAAGAGTGACCTGAACTCCAGGAGAAAATGAAATAGAGGTCGATTTTAGAACAGGGAAGGGCATGCCTTGGTAAAATGGAAGGCCAGTGACATTCCAAATGTGGAACTCAACCTCTCTAAGCCCCCCAGAATAGGACTGGGCAAGTTCCAATCAAGCATGTTCAAACCACCCAGGTGGTTGGACCCTGGAGGAAAGTAAAGAGAGAGGCAAAGAGCATGGAAGATGTGCTTGGCCTCTGAGCCCTTCCTGGGATGAGGAGATGGGGTGGAGGGTGTAGACAGAGCTGTCTAGCTAGGTGGGCTCTTCACGCCGGTGCTGAGAAGAGCCTGACCTGCTCCCCTCTCTCCCTCCCATCTGTATCAAAAGGACAGCCTTCAGGATCTTTCTCCAGAGGAGCGCTCTGTCACCACCATGCTGCTGTTTCTTGTGTCCCTTCAGGAAATTAAATTTGAAGCTGCTGGCCCTGCTAGTGTTTGATCCTTCCCAGACACCTCCGCCTCCTGCTGCAGAAAGCCTGGGGCTGGCCGGAGGGGATGGTAGGCGATGGGGGTAGGGGGTTTGTGGAGGGAGCTGTCATGGGAAGATGGATTCCAGCACCTCTGTCCTCCTACACCTCCCTCTGCATAGAATTCTTGTCTCTGGAGAGGGGCAGTCGGAATGTCCCTTCTGTTTTCACCTGGCTGGCAGAGGCTGAGCTGAGATCTTCAACGGGAGTGTTGCTTGAGTGGCCGCTGCTCTGAGGGCAGGGACGGAAACTGTGATCCAGCTGATAGTCAAGCCATTCCTGGCCCATGTGAAAATGGTCAGGCCGACTCACCTGGGCATTTACCATTTGCCAGGGGACTGGAGGAATCGCGGATTCATATGTACTATGTCTGCTGAAGGTGTATCTTAGATTTTATTAAAGATGAGCATATATTTGTTCACTCAGTTTACTTTCACCCACAGGGAAAGGAAGCCCAAAACACTAACGCATTGCATCCCTCCTCTATAGCTGAGATGGCTGAGGCCTGTCTGGGGCCACACAGAGGGTCATTAGAAGGCCCTGGGGTCTAGAGCAATGTGGGAGGTCTGGGACTTTGGAAGGAGAAGGGGACCTGAGTGGGGGGAGGGAGCCATGTGCAACTGTTTAAAAATTAAAAGAAGAAATAAAACTCTAAAAATGGGAAGTATTTATTTTAGTCAACAGTTTCTCATCTCCTCTCTATTCAGATATCTCAGCAAGTATGAAGTTCAGAAGAGAGGGCAGAGTAGTGTCAAGGACCAAAGGGCCAGGCCTACTTACCCTCTTTGACCTTCATGAAATGAGTTGCCTAGACAGAGCACATAGGTTTCCTTATCAGTGACTGAGGATCATCAGCAAAACAAAACATTTTATGGGCTGTGCATTGAGAAGCCAGAGCTGGTGCATTAAATTAAGAATATGCAGGTTATGACCTGCAGAAGGAGGAGGCACAATTGCCCACATCAGGTCAGCAGGTAAATCCCTCAGCACCTAAGCTCCCACTTTGGGGAAGTGAAAACCCCAGGGTTGTTTTGATGAAAGGCACAGTTCCAATACTCTCACACAAAAGAATTAAAGCCATAAGACGTGTTACTTACAGATCCCAGAACCAGGGGAGTGGGGAGGGTGCAATGAGCCTGGGGAAGGGCAGCCCACTGTCCCAGGTCACCAACCAGCAGGATAGAAGCACTTTTTACTTACAAGGTGGTTGGGGGCGGAGGTCACTAACTTTTCAACTCTAAGTGGTTATTTAAAAGGGTGCCCCTGGGAAAAGCAAAGAGGGAACCTGGAGCAGGAATCAGTCCTGAGCTCGGGTCCTTATCTAAGTGTCCAGACTCTGAGTGTGAACAGGGTTATCATACTGTAAAATGCCTAGGCAGCAACTCAACATGGTTGTTTTTCTTCTCCCAGTTTGCAATCCAAAAAGGGAGAATTATCATTCTTCCCCCATCCTCCTCATGTCTGAGTTCATTTTCTACTGACTTTACTATTAAGCATCTTAGAGTTTTTGCCTTAAAGAGATTTCCGGTTTGCCCTTTTCCAGCAGCCCAGGCTGCTCTTCTTTTGTTGGTAATGAGTGCAATTCACATGAAAAGCCAGAACCTTCTGAGACATTTGGGCGAGTCCCAGGCAACTCCTCTGCCAATGCCACTTGCCCAAGAATTCCTCTCAAGCCCCCAGGCCACTTAGACTCCACTCCCTCCAGACCATTCTCAATGCTCCAGAATAAGGCAAATACTAAAAACCAATGGGAACATTCCAGTAGGAAGCCTTCCAAAGTCACCAAAGACGTGAATTACCTTTCCATAATTGGGAAAGTCCACCAAATAGCAGAGAAATGGTCTCTATTTTTCCCCTGACTTGCCAATCGAAACACTGTCTGCTCCCGATCAGAGACATGTCATGAGGCCTGTTCCCAACGAACTCAGCCCCAGTAATTGGAAGCAGCCCTGCCTCGCCTTTGGTCTTGGGTATTTTCATCCTTGGACTGTTGGAGCCAAGACATACATTTTGCCAAGGAAAACTTTCCTTTGAAAACTCCATCTTATCCAAACAGAGTTGGAATTGACTTTTGGCAGCTCCAAAGATAGTTCTGAGTTATGAAAAATAGTACATATGTGTCAGCCAATCTATGAGATTGTCCCCAATCTGGAAAAAAAAGCAGCCTTGCCCATGAACTCGTCTTTCCTTCCTGTGAACTGAAGAAGGCGATGCACCTGTAACAACTCTGAAGTTGAAGCCACCTGTCCAGTTCCTCTGACTGTGACCCCCAAATCCTTCTACTCATAGAGGTTTGTGAGGCAAAAGAGCAAGGGGCATTTTAGTGAAGGGGAAGATCTGGGGTACAGAGAAATTTAGTTGTATTCTTCAAGGGGAAGCATTTGAATTCCAGATCTCTCGAGATTGCACTTTGGAGAAGGTTTGGTCTGAGTTGGAGGAACTGCAATATTGACAAACAGGGCTTGGCAGACACTGTTTATCTCTTTGAGCTGCGGAGTGAGTATTCATGAAGGGGACCCTGGTTATACCCAGAAGCTGATGGGAACATTTTGCAAATATTCAAACCAGTTTTCTGACCTGGAGAACAGAGAGTCTGCCATCCCTATATAGGCTTCTGCAAGGGGAAGGGAGACAGGTCTTTTTTGTTGTGGTGGTTAATCCCCACTGGAAGATACTTTTTCCATTGATTTCAAAGACACTGGAAGGGAATGGGGAGGTGGAGGGGGAGAGAGAAAGAGAAATATCAATGTGAGAGACCCACACCAATTGGGTAGGGAACCTCAACCCTTAACCAGGATCAAACCTGCGACCCTTTGTTTTCCAGGCTGATGCTCTAACCACTGAACGACACTGGCCAGGGCAGAGACAGGGAGTTTTCTTGAGGAATTCCAGGCTCTGTGAATCCCTTGCCCTGAGCTGCCTCACCCTGGGTTACTGATTTATCTCCTAGTTGCCTTCACAGCTCCTGGAGATGACGTGTTTAGTGCTACATCACGCTCTCAGGACAATCACTTTAATGGGGAAGAAACTACTCAGAATCATGGAGTCTCATAATTAGACATGACCTTAGAGCCCATTTAGTCAGATCACCGATCTCATGCTAGAATGCCTGCATAGCACAGTCCACCACCAATGATATGATCATGACTGCCAGCAGCACAGCTCGAGATGCAGGGCTGGGCAGAGCCACATCATCTCAAGTGGGAACAAGATGCCAAGGCAGGGAAACCAGCTTTGCCAGTGTAGGAGACAACTGGTGTTTAGGATCATGGGCTTAGTCTGCCTGGAGTTAGACTCCCCAAGTTCAAACCCTGGTTCATTTACTCCTAGGTGACCTTGAAGACCACTTACTTGACCCACCTGTACCTCAGTTCTTCATCTGTAAAATAGAGATATTGATCATACCTACCTCATTTGGTATTTGTGAGATGAAAATGAGCTAATATGAATCAAGCACCTAAAATATTGCTATCCCAACAAATCAAGTAACTGAGATGTTCCTCATTTGAAAAAAATGTTTTATAAGTCATTATATATGTGTGTGTGTGTATGCATATATATACATATATATGTGCACAAAAGCATAAATATCAATACAATGTACACTCATATATCAACATAGAATAATGAATCCCTCACCTAATTTCAACAATGATCAACGCATGGTCACTCTTGCTTTATCTTAACTCTTCCCACTTCATTTCCATCCCTATTATTTTAAAGCAAATAATATTTAATCTTTAAATATTTTAGTATGCATCTCTAAAAAGTGGGGAATGTCTTAAAAATGTATAACCATAATAGCATTGCCACACTCCCCAAAATTATAAGAATAATTCTACAATACTAAATATCAACCATTGTCTTCTCTCTCTCTCTCTTTTTCTCTCTCTCTCTCTTCCCCTCTATCAGAAATTATATGAAAAAAGGTTCACGCATTAGTCTTTTAAGTCTTAAGTCTCTTTAATTTGTAGGTTACCCCTTCAATTACTTTATACTATTTTCCCCTTGCAATGTTTTAGTCAGGAGATTAGATCGTTTGTTGTGTAATGTTTCTGACAGTCTGCATTTTGTTGATTGCATATCATTTAACATGCTCCTCTTGCCACTCTGCATTTCCTATAAATTGATAGATCTGCAGGATCAATTGATAGAGCGTCACTAATTTGACAAGACCACTTCACGGGTCCTCGTAAGTATTCCTATCAGGAGGTTCACGGTGTCTGGTTGGTTCTTTTGCTGTGATGTTAGCAATATTAGTGATCATTGCCTAAGTTTATTAACTCTTTGTCAGGTTTCCAAATAAAACACAGAATGTCCAGTTACAGCTGAATTTCATATAAATAACTAATGATTGTTTAGTGTAAGCATATCCCAAATCCACTTACCCAGGTAATTATTTGGTTTTCATCTGAAATGTCTATTTAACTGAGGGTCCTATGTTTTATTTGCTAAATCTAGCAACCCTAAATGGGGGCTGCAAAACGATGACATTCTATGATTCCTTCTTTATTTGTTAGCTGTAAGACTTATATAAAGAGAAACTTCCTCTCATCTATTAGATAGCCCTGGGAGACAGACTATACATGAAAAGCAGGATAAAGGCTCGATTTTTCTTTTTATTTATCAATTTCAAAATCATGAGACAATTCCTTCAATGGCCAATAGAGGTATCATGATGAACTCACAGATGTAAATATATTGGCTGTGAATTTCAATCTTTTGCAGCTATTATCCTTTCTGTAAAATAGAGATATTGACAATACCTACCTCATTTCTGGTGCTTAAAGTCTCCCATCTCTGCTCAGTGAGAATCTATCCTACCAGCCTCCTGAGTCCTTTTGATATCACACTAGTAGTGTTTGGTATTTAGTTTTCTTTCTGGAATGACAAGATTTTCCAGACTCACCTTGTGCATTTCCTGCTCTCGATCTGGCATCAAGAAATCTTGTGTCCTTTTAGGAGAAAATGGTATTTAGAAAACGTAATCTTGGAGCTAGGGGTGCTCTAGTTCATTATTTGTAGGTCTTTTCAAGAGACGGAGCCAGTAAACATGTATTTTTAAAAGTTAACATGGATTGTGAGTTCATTATACTATTCCCAATACAAATACAGAATCACAGGTTTTTCTTCACCTCATTGATCTCACATCTGTGTCTCTTCTCTCATAATAAAAACCCCTGCTGCCAGTGACATTTAGTATATAATTACTCATATACAACACATACACATAAAACAATACATAGCAGGTCCTCAAATGTCATTTCATTCAACATCATTTTGTTATAATATTGATGAGATGCCAGAGGGATCTAACTCTTGTTCATATCACTGAACTTATGGTTGAGTGCTATCAAGGATGTTAAGTGAGGACTTGCTGTACAATATCAACACTACCAGCACCGATACGATTGCTCAAAATAGCTTAAGCTTGGTTTCATTTTGTATTTCTCTTTGTTCTTAGGGTGGATCCCACTAGGGATATAAAAATTTTTATACTTATTTTTTAAGTTACTTGAAATACTTTCTTGGTGTGGTTTTGCTCCAACTGGATATACGGTTACATTCGCTTTTGTTTTCTTTCATTTCACTTTCTAAATTTTTAGAAACCACTTTGTTTTATTTTGTTTTAAAGTTGTGTAAAAAATATTTACATAGTTCTAAGGACAAATCCATAAAATGTGGTATATTCAAAGAAGTCTTGTGCCTATCCTGGTCTTTTATTCCCTCTCTTTTTTTGAACATGTTGCTTTTACAATTTATCTTTCTATAATTACTTTAAGAAAATACAAAGATATATCTGTACCCTCCTCATTCTTCAAGCCTCAGCTCCAATATTACTCCTCTAGGCCTCACCACCAAAAATAGAGTACTCGTGAAATTAATTATTGCCAGAAGTACACCCTGCCTGACAATACACTGGTATGGTCACAGGCATTGTTCACAGCTAGACTCCATGCTGATTGTTTGCTTCTCTATTCTAATTGTTTGGTGCCTGAGTTTTATCTGATTACAGATCTTTGCATTCACATCTGCCTCCCTTGGTAGCAAAAGTTGCTAGGATTTCCTTAAAAGCTAGGACCAGACCAGCCCTTACATATTTTTTATATTCCAGACAGCCACAGCCTCAATGAAAAACTGTTGAACTGAATGCACAAAGCGATGCCTCTTAGCCCTGGATAAGCATCCAAATTACTGATCCAGCCATTTCAGCTTTTTAACAGTGCAGGTTGTCAAGTTCTAACCCAAGGCCCACTGAATCAGAATCCCCAAAAGTGATTGCCAAGAGTCTGGGTTAAATGATGTGGTATGACTCCATTATACGAACAGTTGGAGAGTCATTGACCAGCAGCCACTCTGTATAAAGGCTCGGATGGAGCACAGCCCTTGCAGTGAATGGTTCTTAGTATTTGCTCCCCTCTGCTGTCTGAGATGGTGCCATTCTGTGTCGGCAAAGCCAAAAGGAAACTTTAGCTTGTCCCTTCATTGTCCCTGATGATTTTCATAAAGAACTGGGGAGAGTGGGTTTAGGCCTTGGAGAGAGAGTTGGTTGCATATCAAAGTTAATTACTTTTTAAGGTCACACAGTTGTCGAAAACCTAGGATGAAGCTGGTTTTGTGATCTTCTGGCCCACGGCTCTATCACCATTAGCAAGCAGCTGCTTTCCTTTGCCAATCCTAGGATTACTGGAGGGTAGAGGTGACACACATCTCCCCAGCCCTCCAAGTGCATTTCCATCCCCAGGCAGGACTTGAGAGCCAGAGGGATTTGAAGGATCTAATTCAATCCCTAAGGTGAGAAAACTGTGGCCTGGATCAGCAAGGTGGTGAAAGGCAGAGCTCAGACCAGAATCCAGCGCTCATTCCTGGTTGATGAGGCTCTTCACTTCTCTAGCTGTGGGGTCTCATCTACTTTTGTGCCATCATAGCTAACAGCCAATACATTGAAGTGGGTGGCATGAGTGAAGGGAGTTGTTGACATCTAGTCTCGGCCTAATGTCACATTTCTGCAACTGTGTCGAAGGCAAGAATCAGACCCTACTCGACTTGTCTAAGCTTTAGTGACAAAAGCCATTGCTAGAGCCGTATCCAGGAAGTACACCCAAAGTAAGCTGAGAGGAAGAGGGGAGAGTGGGCTGAGAAAGGATTATCTCCTCCTACAATAACTTTAAATGAGCTCTCTCATTTGCTTTTTCTTGATCATCCAGCAGTGAAAAGAGGCAGTGGGTGGGTGGGATGCCTGGGGGCCGGGGACCCCCACGAGGAGCCTCACAGTTGGCTTCCCCCACGTCTGCCTTTGCACTTTTATCCCCAGGGCTCCCTCCATAGGGCCGAGATAGTCTAATTTATGTCCTGGTGGAAAGAGATGGGGGCTGCGCTCTATAGAAATGAGGCGTAGGTTTTTCTTCCATTGTGCCAATCTACATAATCCTTGCCATTCCCTGTCCCCTGCCCGCAGTTTGAACCAAAGGCAAAAACTGGAGGTGGTCTCCTTGGTACATCTGGCTATTTTTGAAAGCTCCAGGGAGGGATTCATCATAGTAATTGAATGCATCAGTTAAACCCAACAGAGTTTCAGTCCCAGGCAGCATGCACACACACACACACACACACACACACACACACACACACACACTCTCTCGTTTATCTCAATGTACTCTCTAGAGCTTACGCTGGCCTCCTGGCTTTCATAGTGAGTCAAGGCAAATAAACTATTCAAACCACAAGCTTTAGGTTGTGGGGGATGTAGGGAACCAGAGAGGGTGGGCAAGCATGCTGTTGAACTTGAATGTGTGCCAGAGAAGGGGGCCCAAATGGCTTTGAAGGCAAAAGTCCCAAAGAGATACTAATCAGAAATATTTTATTGTGATAATTCTGGGTCTCTTTTTCTCACTAGGATGCACATAAAACTATGATGTGTGACAGGAGCCTCCCAGATGCTCACAATCTTGCTATTGAAAAGGAAGTTAGTTATAGAGCCTTCCGTCCAAGGCTTTCATAGAAATCATTGTTTAAACTTTCCATTAAAGTTTAAAAGGAAAATTTAGACTAGAACTTAAGAACCTTCCAGAGTAAAAGTACTGTAAAACTATAACAGGTGGTAGGACTATCAGTAATATATTCTAGACTTCCTAAAAGTTACAAGGTGGCTGCCCCAGCCAGGTACTCGGTTAGAGTGTTGTCCTGTATATCAAAAGGTTGCAGGTTCAATTTCCAGTCAGGGCACATACATACCTAGGTTGGGTTGGATTTCCGGTCAGGGCACGTATGGGAGGCAACTGATCGATGTTTCTTTTTCATATCAATGTTTCTCTCTCTCGCTCGCTCTCTCCCTTCTGCTCTCACTAAAATTAATAAAAACATATCCTCCAGTGAGGGTTAAAAAAAGTTATAAGTTGGTAAATGCCTTATCATTAGATGGGTACGAGGAGACAAAGACTGACCACTGCCTGAGTTGACCTAGGAGACATTGTTATAGAGGATGTAGTGGGCTTGAATTGTGTTCCCTCAAAAGATATGTTCAAGTCCTTACCTCTAGAGCCTCTGAATGTGACCTTATTTGGAAATAAGGTCTTTGCAGATGTAATCTGGATAAGATAAGGTCAGACCGGAATAGGCTAGGCTCACATCCAATGACTGGTGTCCTTACAAGAAGGCCATGTGAACACACACACACACACACACACACACACACATACACATCATACACACCACAGACACACACATGCACAAGGAGGTGCACAAGGAGTGATGCACCTACCAACTAAGGAACGCCAAGCACCAGGGACAATGACCAGGAGCTAGAAGAGGCACGAAAGCTCCCTTCCTGGAGCCTTCAGGAAGAGCATGGCCCTGACGAAACTGTCTGAGAGAATAGCTGTTCTACACCACACAGTTTCCGGTCCTTTCTATGCCAGAGCCTTAGGAAACTAACACAGGGTGAGACCAGAAGGCGTGGGGGGTCTCTTCCAACGGCAATGGCTGCAGACCTAAATTCATGGGGGTTTCTTTGCTGGGAGTTTATGCAGAAACATCTTTATGAACTGATTTCCACACAGTCCTATCATGAAAGAGAGGAAAGCGTGTCTGCCAGTGAGCCGTAGGGAACCGTAAGAGCCATCGTAGGTCCTGTAAGGAGATTCTCAACAGGATTCTCCTTTCCTCAAGAAAGGGTTCGACGTGTCACACTACCACACTCTCTCACACATGCGCTGCCTTCCCGTGTAAAACAGCTGGTCAATCTAATGGACAGGAACCAGACCCCAGTCCCCAGGGCTGTCAAGTGGGATTCCTGACTCAGGAGCGCCATTCAATCCCAAACAATTAAGATAATCCAATCAGCATT
Source organism: Myotis lucifugus (assembly GCF_000147115.1). Lineage (NCBI taxonomy): Eukaryota > Metazoa > Chordata > Mammalia > Chiroptera > Vespertilionidae > Myotis > Myotis lucifugus. The sequence continues at coordinate 253,184 of NW_005871601.1, read as the reverse complement.
GCAGACGGCACACACTAATGCCATTAGAGACTAAATCTCCCAGGGCCGTGGCGGGAGGACGAGATGGGAGACAAAGCAGAGTGGGCTCAGTCTCAAGGTCACTGCGCTCTCTAAGACCGAGTTACCTGAGACAGATGGTTCTGAATCGATGCCCGTGTTCTCAGGGGCAGGCACCACGGTCATCCTCCAGGGAAACCATGGCCAAAAGTAAAGATGGCCAATGTCAAAGGACAAAGGAGACTGGTAGGCGAGCCTCTGCATCTCCGTGAACGGTGCATGAAGCCAGACGCAGGGGACCTGGTTTGGGGCCCACTTCTCCATTTATCACCTGCATTCCCCTGGGCAAAGGACCCCCTCTCCTAAACCTGTCTCCTCAGCTGAAAATAGGGACAACTCCCCTACTTCCCACCTTTCTGTGTTGTTCTGAAGACCGAAATGCATCAGGACCCAAAGCTTCTTGCTCTACAGAGGAGGACAATGAAGCGACCGGACTTCCCCAAGGCCACAGCAGACAGAGGCTACCACAGCACACCTGTCCTGTGAGTAGCAGTTCCTCTTGGGCCAGACACAGTGGTTTATGAGGCCCTCATTTAATTCTCATCCAACCCCATGATGCCCACATCCTTTCCCTGTCTTGCCATTGAGGAGATTAAAGTCAGCAAGTGATTACGGAACTTTGCTGAGACCATGAAGGAAGCAGTGGCAGAGCCAGGAGTCAAACCCACTCTGAAATCTATGCTCTCAGCAACTTAACTGAACCCAGCATTTTTTTTTTTAGTCTCTATCTCTCTGCTTTCGAATGAACGTGAAAACTTTGCCAATGGTAACCTGCTATACATACTGTTATATTAATGATTAACATTCACTGTTAAGTATGATTGCATTAAAGAGAAGTGAGTATTGGTTTGACTTTGAAGCTCATCAAACGCACAGAGGTGATTCATAGGTCCTGGGATGAGGTGGATATAAAAATTCCAAGGCAATTTGGCACCTTCTTCTGTCAAAGGGTCTTCTCTGAGCTCATCAGTCAACAGAAAGGAGAGGATAGTACTTTGTTTCAAGAAGGCTAGAGGTGCTGGTGGCTGTTCCTGGAGGCAGAGCTGGGAGCAGTGAAACTGAAGGCACCTTTAATGTCTCAAAGGAGGAGACGCTGGGCCTCCTGACATTCCCGCTGTCACCACGCTGCTGAATGAGAGACCCAGACCAGCGGGGCAGAGCTGGGCGGCCCCTGGTGTCAGCCCGGGAGAGGAGCACAGATCATGGGTGTTTGCTGATCCAGGTCCGCAAGAGACCCCAGCGTCAGCCCCAAGACCTTCCAAAGTTTGGCCCCACAATGTTGTGACCATTTCGACAGACTGGAGAAAGGCTGGGTGAAGCGGTCACGAGATCGATATATAACTTTTACTTCCAAGGTAAGTACAAGAGAAACATGAGACACGGTCCCTGCCCGTGAAGCAATCTGATGAGAAAAGGAAGTGCAAATTGTACCAGGAGAGGTTAGAGGGGGTTGAAGTAGGAATGCAGCGAAGCAGATGGGGCGGGGGGGGGGGGGCCTGGCCTTGGAATTACAACACCCGAGCTCCAGTATGCTCTCTGCCACTTCCTAGACATGTGATCCCCACATTACTGAACCTCTCTGAACATCGTTCCTTCATCAGCTCTGAAGTGAGTAAGAAATGGCAGATGCCATCAGGGAATGTAATTCAGCAAACATTTATGAAGTGACGTCTCTATGCCAAGCTTACCACGGATAGGAACAAGTTCACAAATTCTTAAACACAGTATGACCATAAGGTGCCCCTAGCAAAGACTGAGAAACATACTGTAGAAGAGATGGGTCTCAATGAGGTCCTAAACCTGGCTCAGGCTGTGGGAGAGGAGGAAGGGGAATGGCCCATTCCAGAATGCAGGAATAACAGGCAGAAGTTCAGGGGGGTACAGTGATCTCAAAGGACTGAGAGAGAGCCCGTGTGCCTGGGGCGGGTGGGTCGGGGTTGTTAGAAATGAGATGGAGCACAGAGGGCAAGGCAAGCTTATGAAAAACCTTGAAAGATGGCCTTCAAGTCCTCTGATACTATGGTTATGGGTGTTATTTTTAATCCAGGGGAGAAAAAAAGCAAAGGAATGCATGCTGCTCACCCAAACATCAGGACATTCTGTTCCTCTGTGATTGTGCTTCATGAAAATGCTCTCCAGCAAAAAAGCAAAAGAATGATTAAGGGAAAATAAAACTAGAGCCACATTCATTTCAGCTCCACTGAAAGCACAGCAGGAGGAAGGAGCTGTGTTTGCCAAACTCCAGAAAGAGACACAGTTGATTGGAGGTGGGGGGGCACCAGGGCGGGGAGGAGGAGGGTCCACTTTTATTTTATTCTCCGAAAAAGATATTATAAATAATAGCGAGGCGTAGTGCACGAAAGGGGAAATTCCTTTGACAGGGCCCCTTTAGGGAGGTAAATGGAGCTAAATGCCCAGTCCATTATTCCTGATCATTCATTCAAGGTCCCACTTACATGGGGACACCCCGACGCTGATGTTTCCCTTCTGCCGTCTTAAGTCCTCATTGACCAAAGCCAATCATTTCGAAATAATGGCCTGCAATCCTTCCACTGCCGTGATTAACACGGGGCAATCATTATGAGCACATTGCAAAGTGCAAGGCAAGGTAAGGCTCCCTGCCAGCGCCCCAGCTTTTCTGGACAGTTCCCCTTCCTTCCACCAGGGGGCGGTGATGCCCTCTAGCGACCACAGAAGCCTTTCTGCTCTCCAGCTTCTCGAGTCGCCCAGGGCTGGGATCTGCCCTCATCCCAGGACCTTGCGGAACAAGGCAGAATAGGAATTCCACAAGAAAGAGAGGAGGCCAGAGAGCGAGGTGGGTGGGAGAAGCGAGAAGGCAAATATGTGATACCCGATCACCCCAGAGACTCTTGGCTTCTGAAACATCGGGAAATATTGACAGCTGGATGGATTGAAGGGGCTGGAGCCACCCATGACTCAGAAAGATTCATACCAGCAGAGCCCCGAACAGAAGCATTTATCAAAGGCAGGCAGGGAGAGCCGTCATCCACCTTGAGACAATTCAAAGGCGCAATCTTGTTTCCCAGCTCTGTCCCTGGTCGCACACCCCCCCTCGATTTTTTAAGGCTTTTTTGTGTCCAATGTCCTTCCTGTGTTCTCCAAGGAGAGGCTTGGAGTAATGACAGCACAGCTGTGCTGGGAGAGAGGGGAGGGCCCAGCATGGTTTCTGCTTTTTACAGGGGGGGGGGGGGGGGCGAACCAGGGCCCAAGGAAGGGAGGTGACCTGTGTGCTAGGTAGGACAGGGAACAGCAGGGGAGGGATTAGAACCCAGGGCTCCTGACACCTGACACCTAAGCTAGCGGTTCCGACCTCTGCGTTTTGATGAAAATGACAGTCTTTTCATTCAAATGTGAATTCTGAGCGATCGAGGCCATTCTAGGAGAAAAGAAAGAAAGAAAAAGAGAAAGAGGCAACATCGGAAAAGGACAGAAACAGAATTCCTCCTGTTGATCTTTGCTTCCCACCTCCTGTTCCGCCCAGACGTCCGACAAGAGAGAAGTCGCAAACAGGACAGTAATGAACTCAACGCTAAGCTGACTTTGAAGGGAGAGCGTGGCCCTTTCTTTCTAGGAATCGGAAACTCAGGATGCAGAAGACGATGCAAATGAGCTTTTTCTCCGGCCATTGTTTCATGACGTGGGTGATGACGCAGTTGATTCCTACCTGCCAAGAGCTGTGCTCTTTCTGGATTTTCCTTTCTAGACCCGTGTCCTTCACACCCTGCCCTGCATTCACAGCGTTGAGGCAGGCCCTGGGTTTGCACCTGGATGTCAGAGCGTGTGATTTATGTAAGCAATGTGCTTATTTGTTTTTGCAAGGGAGATGGACTCCACTGCCAGCCTCCTCTCCAGGCAAGGCCTTCCCCACCCCGCCGGGCCCCGGGCCAGCCCCCACCTGCCTGGTTTGAGGCCTCCCAGACTCCCCCGTGCTCTGCACAGCCTCAGCAGCAAGCAGTCTAGCATTCCCTCCCAGGCCCTGTTCATCACTGTCATCGCACAGGACTCCGGGCCCAGGGGGAGCCTGGCACTGTGTTAGGGACGCCAGATATCAGTCAGGAAAGAGGAGTTGGGGTTAGGGGCCGGCAGAGGGAGAGCTTGACATTCTGTCCCTGAAAAGCCCGCAGTCAGAAGCAGGGAGAAATTCTTCTGCTATCATTCTTGTCTTCCTTTCTCCCCTAATTAGGAGGAGATGTAAGTTCAATTCTGTTGAGGTTTTCAGGGCACAGATGCAATCAGGGAGCAGGCAGACACTGGCGTTTGGCTCCCCCTGCTCCCCGTGGACCCCCATAAAGGCCGGCTGGCATGCTCTCTACGGGGTGGGGGTGATACACGTTGCACCCAATTAGCCCATTATTTTGAAAGGCAGGCATGGCCACATATGTGCTGGGCGGCCTTGTGCAGGGCAGAGGTGACGTGGCTGGTGGAGATTTGCATGTGTCGGCAACTTCTTTCCTCTGGGCCACTCTCATTGTTAAACACAGACACCCTGCAAAGCGGAGGAGAATTGAGCTCATTAGGATGATTGCTTATAATAATCATGGTAATAATTGCAACATGCGCTCCTTTGTTAGAGAAAATGACACCCTGACCCTCAGGGGAACAGAAGCCCAGGGCGGCTTTGCTGGACTCTGGGGCGTCTGGAGGGCCTCCTGATTCGGGGGCTCCAGGCCACCGGCTGGGTGAATGCTCAGAAGGATGAGGCCCCTGCCTCCCATTTTCTGGCATTTGAAGCATGGCTCCCCTTTGTCATCCCTTTCTCCTCCTTCAGGAGAGGACAATACTAGAGAAAATGGGCCTGGCTGGTGTGGCTCAATGGTTGAGCGTCAATCTATGAACCCGGAGGTCATGGTTCAATTCCCGGTCAGGGCTCGAACCCCAGTGTGGGGTGTGCAGGAGGCAGCTGATCAATGATTCTCTCTCATCATTGGTGTTTTTATCTCTCTCTCCTTCTCCCTTCCTCTCTGAAATCAATAAAAACATATATTTTAAAAAAAGAAAATGGATGTCAGGTCAGATAAACCTAGCTGCAAATTCTGACTATACCACATTCTATCTGCGTGGCCTTGGGACCAAGCACTTGACCTTCTGCCCGTCGGTTTTTGCATCTGCAAAATGGGATGATAACACGTATCTTGTAAGACAAGACTGGCGAGGACTAGGCATCCTATAGGCCCACCGCCAAGCACTGCAATTGAAACAGGGTGGCCACCCAATACTTTCTAGCTCTTGCCATTATTATGATCATTATAAACAACAGAAGGGAAGCCATCGTTTTATTTAAAGGAAGAACCTTGAATAAAATGATTGCTTCCGATCAGTTCCAAGAGTTTCTGATCTCGAAGGAATGAACCGGACGGGCTCTGTCCTGTCTTACTCACTCCCGCCCCAGATGGCCCTGGGTGAGCCTGCCCGTCAGACACGGTCCCTCGGAAAGCTGGCAGCCCAGCTCCCACTGAAGCTCCGAGAGCAACTGTCATCCAAGCCAGGCTGGCCCACCGAAGCCAGGGGGTAGGTGTGGGGGCCCACTG
>NW_005871601.1:241634-247478 GCF_000147115.1 Myotis lucifugus | reverse complement strand
AAAGATGCATCTTCATAATACACCTCAGGCAATGAGGGTCCATGGCTTTCCCAGTGCGTGTCCAATCCAGGGTGTTCTCCGGCATCTCGGCCACTCTCCTGCTCCCTGCCTGCCTAGGAGGGGCGTTTGTGTGTGTGTGCGTGTGCGTGTGTGTGTGTGTGTGTGTGTGTACGTGTGTGCGCGCATGCGCGCGCCCTGCGTAGCAGGGAGTGCGGACTCCAGCATCCCTGTGCTCTGTATCTGTGTGGGAAGGTAACTGACAGAACCTCTGGGCCTGTAGCAGTTCCCAGGGGAGAGAAAGAGGGACCCCGAAGTGACGGGAAGACGATGCAGCCACCCCTGAAGCGAAGGCATATTTCTGAGGAGTCAGCTGCTTTGCATTGAAAACCAAGCCAGAGAATGAACTGAAGCCACAGCCGTGGAGCAGTGGGTTTGGCTCTGGAAGAATCGCCTGGATGGCAAGACAACACCCCCATGTGTGTCTGACGCGTTCCGATTCCCAGACAAGGTCTTATTTGATTCTTATGAAGTGGTGGCTGTGAGGCAAAGAATATTATTCCCACTTTACAGATGGGGAAACTGAGGCACCGAGAGAATTAGCCAGGGATGACGTGACCAGATGGGTGGCGCCTCCATTTTTGGACTCTCTTAGAGAAAATAAGGACGGAAGACCCTTTCTCAGGCCCTCACTGCTAGGCACACAGCAGGGCCAGAAGTCAGGAGCCTCCACGCAGCCCTGGCCTTCCTTGCCTGAAGCCCAGTGGAATCCAGGCTCCCTCCCTCCCCCGTTCCCTCCCTGCAGCCTGCACTGTCCCAGGGACCCATGCAAGTAGCTGCAGAGCTGGGCTAGGCTGGGCCTCTCAGAGACTATCCTTCCCCCAGAGCACCATTCTAGACGGATGGAGAGAGGGAGGGGAGGCAGGGAGAGAGGGCGAGGTATAGAGGGACATAAGCTCCACTTGTGGGAGGTTTAGTGAGAAAGGAGTGAAATCCCGCCTTGTTGGATTTGGAGCCTTAACAGGCTCGCTACTGTGTAAAGTACACAGGCAAGTGGGATTTGTGGAGGGATGAGAGGTGCGGAGAGAGGAGGGGACATCCTATGAATGGTGCTGAGAATCCTGGCGCAGGTGCCCTGTTGCTCTGTGTCCTGGGCCCCTGGCCCCCTTGCCCGGCCGAGGCCCGCCAAGCTGGCATCCCAGTGGCTCCTCTTCCATTCATGGGACTTGGCCCACACACTCCTGTCTGGCCCATCAGAGGAATCCCTTTGTTCCCAACACTGTGGGGGGTAGAGGAAGCGCCTGCTTCTGCCTGACAGTGTCTGCCCGGAGAAGGCGAGGTCTGGTGGGAGACAGAGGGCCCACCCACCAGGGGCAGTCTCAGGGTCGGGGCAAGGGAAAGAGGACGTGAATTTTATTTATTTTTAATATATTTTTATTGATTTCAGAGAGGAAGAGAGAGGGAGAGAAATAGAAACATCAATGGTAAGAGAGAATCATTGATCGGCTGCCTCCTGCACTCAAGCCCCACACTGGGGTTTGAGCCTGTAACCTGGGCATCTGCCCAGACCGGGAATCAAACCGTGACCTCCTGGATTGTAGGTCTACGCTCAACCCCTGAGCCCCGCTGGCCTGGCTGACGTGCATTTTAGAGCAAAGATAGATCACGTTGGTGGTGGCATCCATGGTCTCAGCTTTGAGAGCCAGCTGCAGTCTGCGAACAGAGATCACTTCCCCAAAGTTCACACGCTGTGGCTGGCAAGCCCTCCAGCCTCCAGGCCACAGGTCCAGGCACACAGCCTCCCAGGCCAGCCCCCATTCTGCTCCGGGCAGCTTACATATGTGCGTGCCCACACTCCCAGGCAGCATTCCCGTGCTGCACACTGAAGGCTTGCTCCCCCCCCCCCCCCCAAAGCAAGCAGACTTAATGCTGAAAGGCTGCTGAAGAGTGGCCGGCTTCCAGCGCCAAAAATACGTCTTGTGATCCGAGGAACTACCGTACTGGCATCTATTTGTGGGCCTGGAGCTGCTGCTGTGACAGAGAAAGGACTTCCCCCCTGGCATCGGCTGGTTGCCCATTGGGACCTGTTCTCCCCAAAGTCTAAGGCCTCCTTCCAAGAGCCCAAGGAGGGCTACTCAGCCAGACTCACCCTCTGCAGGGGAAATCCGTACTCATGGCTCCCAGGAAAGATTCAGCTCCATTCTAGAATGCCCTCACCCTGTTCTCTCCCACTTCTATCCTCTTCCCCAAGTCGCCCATCTAGTGACAAGCAAAGAAGAGGCCTGGGCCCAGGAGCCACAGATGACTTTGTACTCCAGGAGCACGGAGACAGTGGAGGGGGGGAGGTTGGGATGGAGAAGAACCCTGCTGAGTTTTCAAGGATTTTCCAAAAACGATGATTTTATATAAGACGATCATGTTCCCTGCATCCATTTGATAAATATTTATTAAATACCCACCACTGGCCTGGGCTGTGGCTGCCCCTCCTCGTGGAAATGAAGATGCACTGCAAGGCACTGTGCCAAAGCTTGGTGAGTCCCCGGGGGCTGTGGGTTTGACACCATTTGGGCAGGATGAGGAAGAGGACATCAAAGCCAGATAGATACCAGAAAACTCGAATCCCAGAAAGACATAGGCAGGCCTAGGGGTAGAGAGCCTGCTAGATTATTAGCATGATTTCTAAGAAAAAGAAAATGTGTGGAAGAGATAATTATGTGCTGCATATAATTTCCTTAAAGGAAGACATCTAATAAATTCACTCTTAATAAATAATATTTGTGGAATAAATGAATGAATGAATGAATGAATGAATGGATACCCAGTGAAATGAGAAATGAGGTTATTTGAACACCTTTAAAGACCAAGGACATTACCTAGGAGGATGTTATAGCTAAATATAAACCATGAACCTGAGTTGTTCTTTTAACTCCCATGATATATTATTATAATTATGTGCTTAACTAAGAAGATTCATATTTTTCCTTTAGCTGATTAGGACTGAACATATGAATAAATATTTCCATTTTAATGATACCATTAATTCTTCCAATACTTTTAAATATGTCTATTTTGATTCCTTCAACTGTCTGATGATTGATGGTAGACATCCCCATCTTACAGATGGACAAACTGAGGCCCAGAGACGTTAAGGCTACTTCATCCAGGGCACCTCCCAACAGACCAGGTTAGTGTTCTTCCCATTGTTATGTGACCACGGGTATTCCCACAATCTCTCAGGACTCAAATCTCAGACTCACTGAGTGGCAATGGGAACCAAGTCACTGCCACGCTGCCTTCAATGTGTACTCCTGCCTGTCTTCTCTCTCTCTCTCTCTCTTTCTCTCTCTCTCTCTCTCTCTCTCTCTCTCTCTCTCTCTCTCTCTCTCTCAGAAAGAAAAGGGGAGGCTAGGAGTGAAGGATAGGAGAAGTGGAGGAATTTGTTTCATTTTATCCTTTCTTGCCCTCTATTTAGAATTTATTTCTGGGCCCTGGGTGGTAGTCACACAATTGTATTAATGCAATTTAATTATTTAAATTGTATTATAATGTTCCTAAGATGTGATTAAACTGATGCATGGGGAAGAGGTGTGACCTATACCAGGGTCACAGAGCACTTGATTTAGAACCAGAGGCCCTGATCTTCAGCTTCCAGCTTTATCACCTAGCTATTTCCAACCTGCCGCCGGCTGGCTTAGGTGTCGTTGGCCAGACTGATGCCCCATGTATCAAACAAATGGGAGAAATGTTGTTGCAAAATCTCCTAGCGCCTTCTTCAAATCATCTTCCGTAATAAATTGCGGTTTAGATGTCGCCTACCCAGCGATAAGGAGGTAGACGAGACTGTCTGGATGGGGAGACAAGATCTACTTATAAGGAGAAATTAATAATAATATAGGGTAATTTATGGTAATTGCCTGGAGGGGTGCCAACAATAAATGCTGCAGAAGTTCACAGAAGAGAACAGGTATGGGTCAGGGAAACAGCTTAGATTATTTTGTGGCTCCACAGGACACAACGAGGAATAATACCCAGTGAAAGTCACAGGGAGACAAATTTCAGCTCATTACAAGGAAGAAAGCATTTTCGAATCAGTAGCTCATTTCTGTAGATGAAGTAAAGCCGGGATTGCCCCCAATCCTGTATCGAGTGGACAATTGTGCAAGGTGACAGGTGAGTCTACATTTCTTTCTTTTTTTCTTTTTTCAGGCCCCTGCTGCTTTGGGAATTTCATGCAACTCTGGGGTTTCAGGAGTCAATGTTCCCCCTTATTTTTACCACTGAAGACTGTGGCCACGGGAGGGCAGTAGAGGGAGTTTCTCGGAATACTCGGACGTGCCCAGTAAACTCTCCCGTGCTCTCATCTCCAGCAGGGACTACGCAGACCCCGCGAACTCGCCGGGGTCTGGCTTGCAGGCCCGGTTCGGTTCCGACAGCCGCGTCCAGAAGCTGCCGAGATACCCAGACCCTTCACAGGGCGTCATCAGTGGTCATAAGGGCGCCTAGGCATGGCTACCCGGAACCCAGAAACCTCTCACCTGAGGTTATTAAAATAAGTTATCTTAAGGCCACCTCTCCGATTCCCCCGCCGGGCAGGCGCCGGGTCCGGGCATAGACAGCTCCCCTCCGGTCCCCTCCGCTCGCCAGAGGCCCGGGACCCCCAAGAGCTGGAAGCTTGAGATTCCGAGCAAGACTCATCTTTGCGTTATGAAAATAATAATTCATAATAACTTCAAATCTCATTTGACAGCTTGTTGGCTTTCGGAGATTCACCAGCAGAAGAAATTTGCTCCCACAGATTCCGAGACCCCCCCAGTGTCCACCTCGGCAGCCAGGGCCGGTTCCTCCCCCCACCCCCTTCACCCCACGCGCCAATGAAAGATGGAGAGGGAGGTGTGCAGGCTGTGCGCGGGGACCGGTGATGCTCAGGGTGGGGGAGTGCCTGTCCCCGCGGCCCTCACCCCCTCGGCCTGGGTCCCGAGGAGCTCTCCCCGCGCCCCGGGCGCAGCCAGCTGGGCTGGCCAAGCCTCCACCCGCATTCCCAGGCCCCGGCAGGATTTTTTCGCTGCCCCCTTGGCACTTAAGGGGGCCGGTGGGGCCGGGCTGAGCCGGGCGCCTGGAGGGCAGAGGGGCGGCCTCCCGATGCCAAACGGGCTTCTCCTTTGTTGACAGCTGGCGGGGGAGGAAGTCGGGGAGGGCGGGCAGGGCGGGGAGGGGGCCGGGGGCTGGCGGCGGGCGGTGCCAGCGGCGGGCGCGGCCGGCAGGGAGGGGGTTAAGGCGCGCGGCCTCTATGATAATGAGCCGCCTGGTAATATAGGGAGGGAGGCCGGGCGCGGAGCAGCGCCGCCGCCGCCGCCGCGGGAGCCCAGCAGCCGGAGCAGCGGAGCGGCGTCCTCGCCAGCCGGGAACGCGAGGCGGCGGGGCAGGGGCCGGCGATCCTCGGCCGAGAGGACGAGCCCCAGGGAGGGAGCCCCCGCGAGCCGGGGGGCGCGAGCGCGGCGGACCTCCCCGCAGCCGGAGCCAGCGCGGCTCCCGGAGGAAATGGGACCGTGAGCGGACCCGGCGAGCCAAGGGAAGGAAGCGCCGAGATTGCTGATGTCAGAGGCGCCCGGAAAGTCGCGCTGGGAAAACCTGAGGACCGCCTGGGCTCCGCCGCTTCCCCAGGACCGGCACCGCCACCCCGCCACCCACCACGCACCCTTCGGCGCCGCCCGGGTCCCCCGCGAACCGGCGGCCAGCGCCCGGGCACGGAGGGGCGCGCGCCCCGGAGACCGAGGGGCCGCTCCGGGAAGACAGAGAAGTGGCCGGGGGCTGGCCGGGGGTCTTCGTGAATGTGGACTCCATGTGGAC
>NW_005871601.1:237940-240729 GCF_000147115.1 Myotis lucifugus | reverse complement strand
CGCCCCCCCCCCCCGCCCCCCCCCGCAAAACAGAAAAAGAAAGGACCTCAGAAAATTCTAGCCTTTTGGAGCCATCCCTCAGGTAGTCTCCATAAATGTTAGTCCTGGGCTGGATGGCCAAAGAGAGAGTCACCCAAAACTGTCATTTCAGCTCCCAGACAAATGTCCGTCTACTTAGCATGACCCTTGCCATAGGAGGAGTTACCTACTCAAACTCAGGTCCTGGGTGATAGAGATAATGGGGGTGGGGAGTACAAGACTTGGGGGTTCTAGGTCAGTTAAGAGTCGACAGTGAGAGCCCCCTGAGGTGGGCAGTGGAAATATGGCCAGGTCTCCTGTGGGGATCCAGTGACATAGCGGCAGTGGCTATCTATGCAAGGGACAGACAACACTGCCAGTCTGAGGGCCTCGGGCTGCCAGCTGGATCTTGGCAGTGGCTGGGGGATTCGGCAGTTTGTAGGAACCTGCAGAAATTTGGGGACCCATTCATTCTCTGACTTGTATTCTCGAGTGCAGTGGACAAGATTTGTGAGTATCTGCGCTGGGCTGGACATTTCAGGAGGAGAGTCAAATTCAGCTCTCCCCTCCTGGGATGATAGCAGCCTCCCCCCTCCCCCCCAACCCATACCTTTGGGCTTCTTTCTCAGACCTTGAAACTCCCCTCTTCCCTCTGGGCGGGCTATGAATTCTGGGGCCTTCAACAGAGTCACAGAGCCCAGGGAAGAGGTAGCTCTGGCAGGAGGAATCGAGCTATTCCTGGATGGAAATGCACAAGTTTTATGCGCTCACCCCAGAAAGCTCCTGGAGTTGCTAGCAGCCCTCTCTCCTCTGGCCTCCTGGCTGGAAGAGAGAAGAATCCATGAACTTCCCCCTCACCTCTCCAAGCACCAGGTAAACTAATTACCTGTGATCTCCCCTCCTTGGCCTGGGGAGTGGGGGTGGGGGAGTGAGGAGAGAGGAGAGGGGACCAGGGAAACTGAAGGAGCATCTGTCAAGATGCCCTAGCCAGGCGGTTTTTCCTTTCCCTTCTTCCACTTGAGTCTCTACCTTTCACCCCAACCCTTCCTCATCCCGGAGCATTCCCTAAGGGAGCCCTTCCCCTCCGTCCCCCAGCAGACCCTCCTCAGGGTCCCGCTGATAAGGGGGGGAGGGGTGTGCACACGGGCCCTCTCTGCTCCCTCACAGTCTTCTGCAAATGGCATTCGGATGGGGCAAGTTGGCTGGCAAAGCTCTTGCATGGGAATGACATTTGGAGCGATGGGCAGTGGAGATGGTGGTGCTGCGGAGCAGCAAGATCCCACCTGGCAAAGTACCGGCAGGTCTCCTCTGCCCAGGGACCCCAAGTCTGGCAAGGGGGTCCCACCTGGCCTCTCCTTTGACAGGACATAAGGGTCATCCAGGTGCCTATACAGCCCGGAGCAGGGCAGGGGGCTGGCTGGGCTCCCCAGTCTAAAGGAGGAGTAAAAGGTGGTGCTGCATGTCCATTGCCTAAAAGCAGCCTTGTCATGACAAGGTCACTGGCCCCCTTTCAGGGCTGGTCTGACAACTGCCCCTGTCCCCAGAGCGCCAGGGGCCATTCACCCTCTCACCCTGTTGACCGTCTGAAGCTGCAGGTGAGGGAAACATAAAAGTTCACCCTCCGTTTTACTGGAGTCTGCGCTTCCAGCAGGGTTAAGAAGAAAACCCGCAAAGAGCAGCCCCTTCTCTCTTAGGTCTCTTTCCCATCTACACACACTTCTGATGATTCCGTTAATCTGTATTTCATGGGCACGTTACAAGGAAACCCACAGAGCGGGAGGGAAAACCGGTGACACAGTTAAATATACAGGGCAGCAGCTGGCAGCAGCCCGAGCCCGCCTGCTCAGGTGCTATGAAATATTTACGGTTCTGGAGTTGGCACTGTTTGGGGGTTTTATAGTCTCTCTCCTGCCTCCTTTTCTCTGGCTGCGTCCTCAAGACAGGGGGTCTGGTGGGGGGAGACTATTCCTGTCTCCAGCAGCAACAGCCCCCACCCCCAGCTGTCTGTCTGCTGCCACACAGCTGTCCCCACACGCACAGGCTGGGGCCCAATATACTTCTGTCCATCATGGCCAACGGGGAGGCAGGGAGCTCCCAGCCAAGCCCCTCGCCCCCACCCCCATTCTGATCATAAAGAGACTGGAGCATTGTGTTACAGTCTGTTAACTACAAATAATTCAGGGCTGTCCACGGGGAAATGCAGAACCGGGCTTGGAGGTGCTGTAGTTTTATAGCTCATGTGCACCCCTCCCATCACCGCCACCCTCGCCCAGGGGCAGTCTGTTATCAATTCATTATATGGGAATATTCTGTTTCTCCCCTGCACATATGCTCCGTTCAAACAATGATGAATGGGCCCGATTCCCTTATGGGAAACAGTTTTTTCACTTAGTGACAAAGATTTCATGCCCGATTAAAGTAAATGAGGGCGGGTGTGTGTCCACTTCTTTTCTGGTCATTTCTAAAGGTGAGCCCTGTGGAGAGAGAAAGGCTGTGCTTCCCAGGGTCAAACAGCTGGTCCCAAGAGAGGGTGAGATGGTCAGAAGTGGACCCCCCCCTTTCTCCTGGGGGCCCATTGCCTGGCATGGGGCATATGGAACTTCTTTATCTGGCTCCAGACTCTCCCATCTGGAACTGAGGGCAGAAATAGAGGCGAGAAAGTTCTTTGTTGGGGAGCAGGGTCCCTCCTGGGTGAGAGTGTAAAGAAAGGAGGGCGGAAGGGGGGGGAGCTGAAAGGAAAGGCTTAGGCCTGAGCAGTGCAAAAGTGCCTG
>NW_005871601.1:235585-236955 GCF_000147115.1 Myotis lucifugus | reverse complement strand
GGAGGCTGAAGTAGCAGGTTATCGCCACTAGAGGGGGCTCTTGAAAACCAGGCTTGGCTCTAAACAGTGGTTTTTGTGCTTTTTTTTTCTTTTTTAAGACAAGAAAAAAAATAGATGAGATATATTAGAAACTACCAGCTGTCACTACCCAGAGACCACAACTGGTAGAGTCCCATTGCCAGGGGGACCTCGGGGCCCTGTCTGGTTGCTGGGGACTGGAAAAGGCGCCTGCAGCATTAAGCAGGGCGCCCCAGGGTGGGGAGCAGCCAGGGAGAGGCCTGTCCGGACAGGATGCCTGGGAGTGTGAGGCCGGGAGGAGGGCTGGGGAGGAGGGCTGCCTTCTCGAGTTAGCAGGCACTCAGTCTGCCGGCTGGCCCGCCAAGAGGCCCTTGCCTGTCTTTATCAGCAATAAAAGTTTTTGGCCCATCCCCAAGGCGCCTTCACATGCCTTCCCGCCTTCCAACTCCCTGCCTGCATGAGGACTTTCGAAACCCGCCCAGGTAGTGGCAAAACTGTTTCTGGGGAGACTGTTTTCAAAAGATCTTTCGGGAACGGAAGGCATGTCCAGGGTGCATCGCTGATTTAATCTCGGTCTTCATGTTCTCTGTGGGAGCCTTTCTCTGAATGATAATTCCCCCTTTCATTTCCGCGCAGGACAATGTGGAGAGAGGCCTTTCTCATCGGGGAGATAATAACTGCCTGAGAGGGTGTGCAGAAATATGGACGCGGGGCGGGCAGGGGGCCAGAGCGTAGCATCTCCTCAGAGCCGATACCAGCCCCTGATAGTTCATCTTGGTTTCCCTTTGGCGCACATTGACCTGGGATCAAGGAGGGGAGGGGGCGGGGGGAGAGAGACAAGAAAAACAAGATAAATGTATCGCGTTCTGAAAGTTTAATCCTGCTTTTCCTTGGCTAAAATTACTTTCGGTGTGTGAGATAAAAGGCGGTTGGAAAGTTCAGCGGTGTTAGAGAAGGAAGAGGGAGAGGGGTCCTGGGGCCCAGGGTGAATAGCCCACGAATGAACCTCCCTCCTGTGCCCCCAACACCCGTGCTCCGATGGGCACCCCAGGGCTGCCTGCACTGTCCAGGAATGACACCCACGGGCTCCCTCCCTTTGCATTGAAACAGCCTCCCCTTTCCCCTTAGTTGGGAGATGGAAGGATGGAGGGAATGAACATGCCCTCCAACATGAACCCTCACATTGGAGCTGTACCCCACACTGCCGGCCCTTGCAGCGAACAGCAGACACTGAAAGCAGGGACTGCGATCCATTTCCGTGAAACGTAGGCAGTGCTAGGCATGTCGCAGCACCCAGTACAGAAGGGAAATGTCATAGGTCCTACCTTTAAGAAGCGAACAGTATGGGGGGG
>NW_005871601.1:231464-235199 GCF_000147115.1 Myotis lucifugus | reverse complement strand
TGGGGAATGACTAACCTCTCATTCCTCAGCTCTAGCCCTGCCCCTGAGTCTTCTTTCCCCTCCTTCTCTCCACAAGACTTTAAAGAGAGGGCACTGGGGTTGTTTTCAGTTAGTCCGTGTCCTAGAGCAAGGCCTCCAGGCCCACTCCCTAGGGTTTCACATTGTATTCTATGTAAATCGCATCCCTTTCCGGTCCCCTGGCGCTGGCTGGGGCGGTCCTTCCGGACCTGTTATTACTCATCTGTGCTCGCTTATCAGGGTCCAGAATCCTGCTGCTACGCACCCTCTCTGATCCCAGTGAACTCACTGAATGGATCCCACCGGAGAGAAAATCCAGACTGTAGCCCCGCCCCTTGGCTGAACAGAGAGGCACTTCCCAGCCACCCCTGCCCTCTGCTCCCTGGAGAAGGAACCCCGAAGTCTCTGTAGAAAGATGGCAGAGAAGGATGCGAGGAGGGAGGTTAGGGGGAAGGCCAGCTTCAGCACAGTTTACAAACTGTCTCTGATCTTAACCTGGAAGGTAGGGCTCTCCTGACTCCTGGAAGTGTTCCAATCGAGTCTGGGGTCCGGGAGGCCCCTGGACCGGGATGCACAGAACCAGGGGGCGTGCGTGGGCTTTCAGCCGCCTTTGTGACACCCTGACAAGTGAATGCTCTCTAGACATAGGTGAGATCTCTGTATATTTCTGAAGACTTTGTGACCCCCCTCAAAAATGTAAAGAACCGGTACACCGCCTAGCATACCCCCTCTGTTGCTGGGTCTTGCTCTGGGGGTTGGACTGCTGCTTTGGATGCGGAACTGGGGCCCAGCCCCTCTCTTTCCTCCATCCACAGGAGTCGATGGATGACTCACTCAGAATAAACAGGAGAAATCCAAGCGGGGCTCCGAATGCCAGGGGAAGCCAGGCCTGGGAATTGCTCTGCAGCCCCGGGCAAGCCCTTGTCCCTCTCCGATGAGGAGGCAGGGCAGGGGGCACCTCCCTTCGAGGGAGAGAGGGTGGAAAGTTCCGGAGGAGAGGAAGGACTTGGAAAGCTACCCAGGCTTGCCCAGGAGGGCAGGAGAACAGGGGCAGACAAGTGGCAGGAGGGGATGTTGCTGCTTTGAAGCGCTTTCCTGCTTCATAAAAGCAGAGACCTCGCGGGGCTGGGTAAATATTACGTTGGCCTCTGACCTCCCACCTCCCCTGACTGCTGCCCCAGCTTCCCCGTACCCGAGGGCGAAGAGCCTGTTCTCTGAACTTGGGGTCCTCCACGGGATGGGGGGCCCAGCCCAAAGCAGACGGGACCTGGCGGTGGGTGGTGTTTTCCAGGAGTGAGGGGGTCAGGATGTCACAGTCCCCTGACAAGACTGCCCCCCCCCCCCTTGCCCCAGCTGCCTCAACAATCCTGACAAGTCCCTGTACTCTCCGTGGAACTCAAACCACACCACTAGGGTTTCTGTTAGGCAAACACCCCCCTGAGGTTCATCCGGAAATTAAGAAAATTCAAGTCTGCCGCCCACTGGGAGCGGCCCAGGACCCAGCTGTGAGAGGCTTAGGGAAAAGGATCCGTCCAGCCTGCGAGGCTGGGAAGCCGCGCCCTCACCCAGGTGCTGGAGGGTCGGGTCCCACCGCGAAGGTCCCAACAGATGGCCAGGAAGAAGCTGGTGTCAGATAGGGTCCTAATGCGCCAGCACAAAGGGCCCACCTTCACACCTGAGCTCCTCCTTCTTCCTGAAGGATTTCTCACCTTCCCACCATTTGCTCCCGGGTCCTGGGAGGGTGAGGAGACAGAGCCACAAGCCACCCTGGGAGAGCTGGCCCCTGCCCTGTACCCAGCACCGTAGCTTCTCCATTTGTGTGGTGGGAATGACTGCTTTTCAGGTCTCTCCACGTCCCTCAGGTCCCTCAGTTGCCTCTGTGCCTGGCGCCAGGCAGAGCAAGATGGTGGGGGGATTTGGGAAAAGGACAATTGTTGCAAGCGTGTAAAACTATCCCAAAATTGAGAGCAGGAACGAAGCCAAGCTAGGGACAAGTTCTTCTCTTTCTCTGAATTTGTTTGGGACTTTCTGAGAAGAAAAAAAAAGGAGATTTTATTTAAAAGAAGATCTGTGTGCTGAAGGTTGTTACATATAAAGATAGATAAAAGGCTGAAGACTCAGTGGAGACTGGAAACGGAGAGGGAGGCCACTGGTGCGTGGCTCCTGGTTAGCATTAGTTTTTAAATCCTCTCCTGAGGATATGTCTTTATTGATTTCTAGAGAGAGAGAGAGAAAGGGAGAGAGAAATATCGATCAGTAGCCTCCAGTATGTGGCCCGACGGGAGAGCAAACACACAACCTTTTTGGTGTAAGGGATGACGCTCCAACCAACTGAGCCAGCTGACCAGGGCTCGTGGTGAGCATTTAACCTGTGGGACTGGAATTTGAATTCTGAATTTGCTATCCTCTCACCTTTGATGCCTTCAGGTCTAAGAGGAGGGTGAACGAAACGGTCAGAGAATTGGTCAGGTGGCATTTTTCCTGGGAGTCAACCTCCCACGGCAGGGGACGGGGCAGCTCTCACAGGCCTCTGCCTCCCTGCAATGGACTTCCGTCTCTCGGCAGACAGAGCTCCTTGGAGTGTGGGCATGGAGGGGGCAGACATGGCATAAAAGACATTAGCAGGCGCCGCGTCCCAGAGCCCAAGGGGGACCCTGGGGCACAGGGATGAGATCCTCAGCCGGCTCCCATCATTGGTCAGAAGGTAGCAGGAGGTTTGGGGGACACATCGGCTATCTTCTAGCCCAAGGAGCTGCCCACTGCCCTCCCAGCTGATGCACAAGCGTCCGCCCCTTGTTGGACGTGCAGAGCGTGGGAAGGTGGCTCTCAGAGGAGCGAGTGCTATGCATTCAGAGCAGTGCCCAAGAGCCAGCTGTGGGAAGTGAGTGTGGCAAGGTGCCTTCATTTTCTTTTCTAACATATTATTTAAAAAACGTTTGAACTACAAAGGAAATAGGTGTTCTATGTAGAATACTTGGGGAAAATGTTTCTGCGTATTTCCTAGCAGCTGTTACCCGGGCCCACATAATAGATGTGAAACCCAACTCCACACTGGAGGAGTGGAGCGCCCTGCGTCACATGGCGAGGGGCCAGGCTCTGCTCTCATCTCGAGGAGGTTTGCTGGCCCCAGCCTAGCCCAGCACACCCTCTCGGCCTGCCCACTGAGCCACCTTCTCTTCCAGTCTCTCCTTCCCCGACCTCACGCCCAGAGAAGGCAGGCACCTCACAGTGGCGATCCCCTGGAGCTGACCCCGCCCCTTCTCTGCCAGTCCGCTGGCCCTTAGGACACACCTGACAGCCTCTCCTTGCTCTGGGCAGGAGCAGGACGGTGTAGGAAGGCCCCCTTCTCTTCAGTAGCCCCACCAGCTTTCCCCCAGGCACAGCGGGCCTTGCTATTTGCACAGCCAATGGTTCTGGCACCCCTCCCTTCACAAGAGGCCCTGTGGACACTGTTTGTGTTTCGGTCTCTATAGGCTCAGCATTCACACTAGGAGAGGGTGAGACAATGACCCCAGCAGCTGCCTGCAGACTGCCAGCTGGGAGCGCCCCCCCCCCCCATCCCTGCGCCTTGGGACAGCCAGGTTTTGTGCACCTTCGCACCTGGGCACGTTCTCAGGCAGCCAGGCCCAACCCAGAGGGAATGGGGGAGAGCTGGGATCCAGAGGGCCTGGTCCAGGCCTTTTGATTGGCTTCCACCCGACACTCCAGTTTCCTTGG
>NW_005871601.1:229516-231325 GCF_000147115.1 Myotis lucifugus | reverse complement strand
ACGGATGCTATTACCCACGTCCGGCGTGAGGAGAGGTGCGTCCTATGAGCCCTCCACCCCCAGAAGGGCCGTCTGGGAAGGGAGTGAGCTCCGCATCATTTGGAGAACTCAGGCAGAGGTCGGAAGCTGTGGACCAGGTCTTTAGAAGGGATTCCTGCCTGGCCAGCGTGGTTCAGTGGTTGAGCATGGACCTACGAGCCTGGAGGTCACAGTTCGATTCCCAGTCAGGGCATATGCCCGGGTTGTGGGCTCCATCCCCAGTAGGGGGCGTGCAGGAGGCAGCCGATCAATGATTCTCTCTCATCAATGATGTTTCTATCTATCTTTCTCTCTTCCTTCCTCTCTGAAATCAATAAAAGTCTTTTTTTTTTTAAGTAAAGGGATTCCCATGTGGAGCAGAAAGGTATCATAGCTGATGGCTGAGACAGCCACCCGCCTCCCAGTCCTCTAACCTGGAGTCTCCCTGTTTGCTGCTCAGTAAACTCAAGGAAGACAAAGTTGAGAAGTGAAGTTGAGTGTCAGGCCTGCAGCTGCTGACCTTAATGCCTTCGTAAACAGAGCTGGTTCTCACACCTTCACCCCGACAGCTCCCCTCAGCGGCACAGGGTGCCCGGCAGGCTAGGCCAGGGTAAGCCCTGGTCTCGCCGGGAGCCAGAATTCTCCTAATCGCGTTAGAATGAGCACTCCCTCTACAAGCAGGGGCAGACCCCTCTGAACCGAGGCTGGTCAGCTCTCGGCACCGCTCTAACTTCTAATCATTGTCATAAGCGGGAGGGAAGCAGCTGCTCGCTCCAGTCTATTATCAGCTTGGTTGGAGACAGAGAAATTTAAATGACAGTAAGATGCTTAGCAAAGAAACGCAAGTCGGTGTTAAAAATAAAGAAAACAAGACAGCTTGTTTCATCGAAATGGAAGGGTTATTAAACAGCCCTGAATTAATCAGTGATCTGCCAGGGGTTGGAAGTTGAAGAGCGGCAGGGCCAGGGTAGCAGGGAGGGTGTGAGTGGGGGGGGTGGTGGGGGGAAGATGGCAGGTTGGAGCTGCCTGCTCGCTGGGGCCACCAGCAGGGGCTGGGGAAATGTCATAGTCTTTAGAGGGGCGGTGGGCAGCCAGTGTTCTGCCCCACGGATAGGAAGGGGGACTCTGGCACCCCAACCTCTCTCCCTACGAAGTCCTGCTTCTGGGCTCTTTCTATCTGCCATCTCCTGAGCAGCCTCGGGGGCCAACTCCAGTCCTCAGCCCTTCCCAGCCCTCCTTCCCACCAGTCAGGTCTGAGTAGGAGCCGAAGGGCCTTTGCCTCTCTCACAGGGGGTCCCCAAGAACCCAACTCTGAGCTGAGCTCCTAATCCCCACTCCCAAAGAGTCTGTCCTGAGCAGGGGCAGAGCCTTGCCCAGCTGGAGCAGAGAGCAATGGCGGGGGTAAGTGATCTCTCCTTGGAGGTGTCAGGTGGTGGCCCCTACAACTCCAGGCGGCAGGGAAGCAGGGTGATGCGTTTAACTCCAGGAGCCCACGTCCAAGTCCTGGTTCCACACCTGGTGCCTTTGCCAAAATACTTCACCTCTAAGACACCCGAGACTTCCCACCTGTGAAAAGTGACGCTGACACTGTTCTGTCCCTCACTGGCTTGGGTGGGGGGGGTGCATTAATGGGGGAAACATACATGAAATTCGTAGCGAACAGTGAAACTCGGTCACTGCACAAATGCTAGTGTATGTTACAGGGGGTTCCCTTGGGGCCTCAGAACTAGCCATGGGGCAGGGCGGGGGTGGGGGGGGTTTCAGGGGGCACTGAATGTGTCTGGGAGGAGA